>NC_135063.1:8484848-8787878 GCF_051401765.1 Calliopsis andreniformis
CAATCGCAGCGATTCTCAAGTTCGCTCGTGCGATATCCTCTGAGCCTTTTGATTATTGAAGTTGTCTGGATCACGGAGCAGGCTTGATCTAGTACCATGTGAGACTCTCTGCCAGGTCAGGTGAAATAATCCATACATCAAAATTTGGACATTTTTTAGAAGTTAGAGACATATGGATACTAAGGAGGTCCTAGTGTTGTGTTTGGAGGAAAAGGTTCAGTTTGCCTGGAACCAATGAAGTGAGCTAGGAATAATTTAGTTCATCGTTGGATTCAGTTCTGAGTGTTTATCTCATTCAATTGAAATAGTTGGTACATAGAGTTTTAGGAATTTGTGATAAATTAATAATGTGGAATTTATGCTCTATTGTTATATTTATGAGAGAAGGTTAAGTATGGTTGGAGACAAAGGTCTAAAGAAAATCTAGTTAATTATTGTTGGATTCAATTCTATTTTTTCATCTCACTCAATTTTAAATTAGTAAATTAAAGCAACTGCTACATTCTCTAGTGAACTAACCTCTTGCAATAATTATGATTGGAGGAAATTTGTTCCTTATTGACGTAAAAACTACCTCTAAACGCTGCTCCACCTCTCAACTAATCCTCAGTGCTCACGAGAAGTTATTACTCTCGAGACAAGTGTCTTTGTTTCATCGGCATTCACTCGAATCCATTACCAGTTCAATGAATCCTCAATACTGTTCCCCATTTAAAGGACTCAGAATTTACAATGGACCTACACAGCGCATCAATAAAAACTCGCGGTCTACCGCTGTGCTTATCATATCTATTATACCTCGAAGCTCCGCAGCCTGAGCTCCGGACTCTCCTTGCCAAGATCCTACAATGGAACGCAACGACTCCAAATACAATCAATACCTGAAACCATTAAGACTAGTGTCATAGTTCTCATATTCTCTGACCATTCTCCTGCACGGTCTCTTCCCCCTTTCTATTAACTTCTTTCGCTCTAGAAGATATACGACTACAAAGAAATGAAATATTGGCTAGCCTCCACTTGTCTGTCGCGGCTAAAGAACATACCAAAAGAACCATCGGGAACAGTTTAGTAATGGGCAAGACGCGCACTGAAACGTATAGGGATGGGATACGTGATTCAAAGTATACACCGCGAGTCGCAAATGTCATCGGTGTTCTCATGAACCACGGCGGACAATGTCCGTAACATCTGTTACTCAAGTGCCGAGTTAATGCTAGCTTGTGATACAAGAATGAGGTACATTGTATTTAAGCAACACTGTGGACGGTTCGAGGCGTAGCGACAGGGACAACGGACTTCGAGAAACCACGGAGGAGCACGTGTGACATCCGATGTTCACGGCGAATCGCAACACACAAATGCTCGCTTTTCTGACGCACGTACTGGCTGATTTCGAAACAACGTCCAATGATTCTTGGCTGTAATTTAGGACCGAGGATCGATAAAGCTGTCGTGTGTGCAGTTTCGATCAGTGGTGTCTATCTTGACAGAGCACGTATTCTATGCGTCTGACAGGTTAATGACGCACCTACTTGAGGAGGACGAACGGCTGTTATTGGGTAGAAAGAATTTGCGAGCCAAAGGGGTTGTTCTAGAATATAGAATAGAACTGTTTTTATATTTCAAGTATGGGTTAGTGGAACTCCGATATGGTAGCTCTCCTGTCAAAACAGAGAACTTCTGTTTTTTTTACTTTGTGAGTGGGAATAGCGCAAGGTCTCTGAAGAATATTTCCTGCGTATTTAATGAATATCCTTAATAATTCAGGATGGGAATAGACTACAGAGCAGGTCACAGGTTGTCAATCGCGATTCACCATATTTTCTCAAATATATTACCACAAATCCGCGTCAAGAGCATGGATTGCAACGACAGAGGAGTATTTCTCCCATATGTCACGCGAGTGTGACATAACACATTATACACGATTTTATCGAATCGTCGATATCATTGCCGTCCCCAGAAAACGGAGATTCTTATCGAACCTGATTTATATTTACACATTTACACTTACTTAACGTGCATCACGTACGCGTCCAGTTGGCTCAACTCGCAAGCGTCGTCGCTTAATCATCCGCCCAGCGTCCATTTCCGTTGCGAACACGATAAATCAGCCACTTTGGTAGCATTAAATTCCTTCTGCCATACACCGGCAGAAAAACACACAAAGGAAGGCGTCGTACACGATTGCTGATACAGCCCATAAATCGCAACTGTCGTCTATGCCTCCTCGAAACACGCATCTGTGGCATCTGTTGCTCGAGTGTCCAGCCGTGGTTAACCCGTGATGCAACGGCGAAGACAACGTGTAATTACACAGCACCGAATTGCATCGACGGATCGGCGAAGGCTGTCCCTTCGAACGGGTTGCGAACGCTGGTATTACGAGCTACAACAAAATTGCGACTTTGTTATTTAGACAGTGTCCAGCCCCATTCTCGATCGTTGCCTGCTAGTTAGCAGCATTATTATGCTAGGGCGCATGTGTAGTCATCTGACGAGTCGCCGACACGCAAAGGGTCCTTCCGGTTTCTCGAAGTGTCCTAAACGTATGAGACACTGCAGCAGGAGGATCCAAGCCGATCGTTGGCCGGATTAATCATCGAAATTGAACGACGTCCTCTTTATTGAACCGATACAGTCGTTGATAAGGTGATCACGGATAGGAGGGGCCTAGATTCGAACCTGTATAGGGAGGAAGGGAAGCTATATATCACGCTGAAGGCATCGGGAACCGTAATGACTAAATTGCGAACTTCCAGTGCGCCTGCACTTTCGTGCCTTGATTCGGACTGACATTTTTGCGCGGAAGTGACGCTCTAAGAGGCTAGATGCCTGCCAACTTGCTTTCTGAAGACGTTCCGTTGCTGGACTGCTTCGCGGTAATTGTAGGGGCTGGTTTAATATTAGAAACCGAAGAGGCACCAGGAGAGTGCTACAGTATTTACTGTAGGTACATGCATGATTTACGTGTTTTCTAAAAATAATGTCTTTATTTTTAATAAGTAATGGATACGTTGAAAGAACACAAGCATAAAATATAGAATCATATAATGTTATAATAGGATGAAGTACTCAGTCATTGGCACTTTCTGTGAATATAATTTAAAGTTTAAGTTCTAATTAGGAATTGACTGCTATATGATATGCTCCAATAAAGAAATATTTCAATCTGTTGAAATACAGTTATCAAATTTGTGAGTAATACACTTGAAAGGTTTTTAGATTCTTAAAGTCAAGTTTCCCTTCGTTAGTAACTCACGAATGGAATTTCTTCGGAAACATTGCGCTAAAAAATTGTATAAATTGCTCCTCTCATTGTAATTTTCACTGTAGGCTAGCATCAGAAGCAACAGGGAAGCCACTTAGGCTGTTCGCCAACGAAATTACCACCCAGAATTCTTAATCGTCTCGATGTATCTCAAACTGTTCTTCAAAATAACCTTCTTCACACGCAACATCTCTGGGCGACGTTCAGCCTCGAAGATCGTTTCGAAGTTCTTCTGCACGCGAACTGTCAAGACTTCG
This sequence comes from Calliopsis andreniformis, assembly GCF_051401765.1. Taxonomy (NCBI): domain Eukaryota; kingdom Metazoa; phylum Arthropoda; class Insecta; order Hymenoptera; family Andrenidae; genus Calliopsis; species Calliopsis andreniformis. The sequence continues at coordinate 8,488,380 of NC_135063.1, forward strand.
AAGGTGATTGGATTTACGATACGTAACTTCACTCTTTGTTTCTCGGGATAAGGGTTTCTGAACACTTTCTACCCTTTCTTACCGATGGAACTCGATGTCCTAATTAGAACCAGGAATCCTTGAAGGGATTTCGCTTGTTCTGCTTTTTGGAGAAATGCAGTTTCTTGGAGTTAAACCTTCACGTGTTGAAAGGATTTATATTTTCTGGTGATTTTATTTCTGAAGGCTGTGAAATTCCTTGTTTTTGAAAGACGGGATAATTTGATGGTATAGTAGAAGTTTAATAGAAGTTTGAGTCCTCATAGTTAATTGAGAGAGCCTTCATAATTGTTCTTCATATTTCTGTATATTTCTTACAAATATTTGTAAGTCTGGGGAACTTTCTGCTTTTGTTCTAATTATCATAAAATGGGGCGAATAAAAGCAAAACCTTAGATAACAGTAACAGTAAATCCTACTTACTTATTACTATTAGTAAATAGGGCTTCTTCTATGTAAGTCTATTTTTGCTAATAGATAGTAGTATTTATTATTAAATGCGTACTATTTACTATATGAAATAGTATTTACTGTCACCCAAAATTTTTCTCCTATTCCCTCCATTTGACAGTATTGTAGTAGATATACCTACATATCTCTTGACACAATATCTACCTGCAGACCAACTCGTCTCAGCTTTTCCAAAGTGCCTTCCAAAGGATACCTCACCCCATCATTTCTCCAAACAGCTCCGCCCATTAACAACACCCATGCACTCCAGGCGATGGTTCAATTTCAAGTGATTCTCACAAAAAGTAACGGGAAAGCGGCCAAAGGGTCCTCGACCAGCGCGCCGTGGGCCAGTATCGTGCGCCCTGGGTAGCCTCCTCGCGGTCACTTGCCACTGCATTAAGATAAAAGCATAGGCAGTTTTATTTCGATTAAGGATAATCGTCGATAAAAGGTCTCGCAGGCAGGTGCAGGTTCAGAGAGCGATAATAAGCCACGGTGGCGGTGGGTCTCTCACGCCCCTCGACCAGGCTTTTTTTTCGCGCTTCTGCTGCCGACCGACCCATCTGAACTTTCTCCCCGAGCCGCATGAAAGCAAAGTGCAGATTACCGCGAATACGCGATCCCCTTTTCGCGAGTCGGCGATCCAGCGCCGATTGCACCGCCGTTTACTCGTTTACCCTGCCAGCGCGATACCAGCGGAGGCGAAACGCCGCGTCACGCGAAAGGCACCTCCTGCATCTCCTGGTTTATGATCGTGCACGGCGGTTCATTAATGTTAAGGATCCTCCGCCACGGGTTCCGGGAAGGAATATTGGCTTGTAACGCGCGAAACCTCCGCTCCTTCCTGCCGAAACGAAGCTACTTTGTATTTCGAAGCAACTCTATTCGGAAGATCAGGGTTCTGCAGAAACACGTCACGATGACTTTTTCGAAGAAATGAAGTCAATGTCCTGCTAGCTGACCATGTTTCGGTAGCTGAACACTGAGATTAATTTTATGGACTTTTCAATTTAAATTTCAGTGGCACTAAAAATACAGTGTTACCATAAAATAGTAAATTGAGCTACTGGAATAATTCAAGTATCAGGATATGCATATTTAGGTTATTCACTTAGTGGGATGTCCACCACTTTGAGCATCTAGGTGTTGGGATATTCAACATCCTAAGCCTCCAGATACTGGGACATTTACCTTAAACAAATATCATTCGTAACTTCTACTTGTATCGTACCTATCTACTTATTTTTACGTTTCTACTTCATTTGGTACCTACACTTCATTGATCGATGTAGTCTCCATAGATTTCATTCTACTTCTGAGTTAAAATATGAGTAATTTATATCAACATAAAGCCACACGCCATTTTTCAATGAGATTACATCTCTTTAAAAATTAGAGGAGGCTCTGGATTGATGCATATTTAATACAGGAGCGTCGACCAGCGGATGGTCGCAATTTTTGGACAGATTGTACCAGGGCTAAATAGGCGTATTCGACAGCGGCTCGTATACACGCGCATCATCTCCCTGGCGACATGCGTGTACGCATCCGGCATTGTCGAGAGAGAGCCAGGGCAACAATCCATCATTTATATTAATTGCACCCCGTGGTACGTCGCGTCTCTGCATAAATGATATCGTTGTGTTTATACAGACGCGCCGCACTAGCCTGCTAGCGTTCTCTTCATAAATTCTAATTAAGCTGCGCGATCGGCTAGCGAAATTGCACGAATCACTTGTACGGTTGCTCTTAGGGGTTTAAGGCTCTCACAGCCAACGCGAATTTTCTGCAGCAGTGGCGAATTCGCGATGAAGTGAGAAAACAGATACATGAATTAATATTAGTGCGAAAGTAAGACGAGAAAGTCATTCTTTAGGATTTAACAATACAGTATACCTATTTTTAAATGCAAAATGCTACTTTTTAGAAACGTGACTTGGATTTATTGAAGACTACCTGTTGGGTGGGTAAAAGAGGCATGAGGATCTAAGTCAGAGTCTTTAAATTAGGAACAGCATCAGTTCTGAACGAACTTCTGTTTTCAAATAGAAACCCCAATGATACGTGAGTCCTTCTCGCCAAACCCATTCCAGATCTCTTTCCAAGACCACGCGCATTTAACATCTAACGAAACGCGAGCAAAAAGCTATCCACCGACCAGCAAAATGCGATATTGAAAGGTCGCGCGAGCTTGAAAAAAAAGCATCGCTCTAAAAATCGTTTCCGCGCCCTAAAAATCCCGTCCCGCGCCTTTCATCCGCCACACGTCGGGGCAGAGCAGCGTTGCTTCGTATCCCAGCCCTCTCGCGTCTCGTTCCACGAGATACAGAACAATGCCTGGGCCATTTCGACAATCCCGTCACGCGGTCGTCGCGAGATAGAATCGAGGAAAAATTTTAGCCGTGGCACGGGGCGAGGACACTGTGCGTCGGGGGTAGGAAAAGGAGGGCTGGCAAGGGGGTGAGTCTCGGGAGGGAGGGACAAAAAAACGAGTCTACCCGTTTTCCGTGACGCGCGCGGACCTCGGCTGTCTCTGTTCTGCTCCTTCCCTCGACCAGTCGCCAAAGGAGGAGAGCATCCCTTTTGTGCCGCGAGAAAGGGGGTGTGTGGCCGCTTATACACGCGCCCCCTTGATAGCCGGAGAGATTGAAAATAATAACGGTCGCAAAAAGCACACCCGTGGAGGACGAGGAAAAAAAGAGTACGCGCGCCCGCCGTACTTTTTAATCTACGGAACACTCGCGGCCGTGATATGCAGATTTCACGAGCTACCTTTTCCCCGTCTCATCCGTGACCCCTCTAACCCCCATTTCTTTTTTTTTTCGACCCTTTCTGTTGCCCCCGTTCGTGGTTTTTTTCCTACGTCCCTGACGGTACGATCGCTTTAGTCCCGCCACTAAATCAATCGAGCGTTATCCGGGATCCTGACAGTCAAATGGTAATATCGTTGAATAATCTTTGGCTGCGTGTGACGATCACACGGACGTGGCATGGACGTAATTTGTACGCGTGCTCGCGAGTCCGCCGCGTGGCTTTCGACGACGATGCTGTTCTGGAGGTTCTGCGATGGGGGATTCTGTGAAGACGAATTAACGTTAATATTCGAGGTTTTGTGTGGTGGATGTTTCAGGGGAGTTTGTGTATGGGTATGTAATTGTGAAGTGAGGTGGGATAGCGTTGAGAGGGGTAAATTGATTGGAATTGATGTGGGTGTTTGGATCTTTGTGATCGATACTTTGATGAGTGACTTGTGTTTCAAAATGTGATGTTCTTACTTATAATATACTAAAATTAGTCTTTTAGCTCTTGAATTATATTCTTGGGTCAGTCATACCAACACAGCTTTCTGTCTTTGAAAACGAAATTAATGAACCGGAATAATACGAGTTTTTTAAGCTCCATTATAAATATCTTTTTTTTTACTAATTTGCCGATTTTTTTACTGCATCACCACGTCTTGATTAGCATTATTTTTCTTTTGTGTCATCTTCGTTTTCATTAGTTTTTGGCACAAATAAGTGGTTCCAGGTTTGGTACAAATAGCTGGTTAAACATTCTCGAAACGAACTGGTTGTCATACCATTATTAAGCAAATTGTTATTAATAAAACAAACACACGTGAATCGTCAAGGATTCCTTGGTCCTCGTGGAACGTAGCCGCTGTTACCGTTAAAAATTTCGGCTGGCCCAAAAGCATCAGGGAACATTTTCGCCCGAGGTAATCTCGGGAACCGGTATTTCGTGCGAGCAACGAGAGGAACCATCCCGCTCGGATTTAGTAACGAGCCAGGAATCAGTGTTAAAATATCATTTGCGATCCGACGATTGTACGTTTCGTTTTGCATTCGCTGGTCCCCTTCATTGCCGACTGTATCAGTCAATTTGAGTAACTGATACAGAGGCTGTCCCTTAACGTATGGGAAGCAGCAAGTAGTTGAGAAGAGTATCCACAAGCAAAAAGAAATAAAATTTGTATGTGGAGATGTGTTCACCACAATCTGGTTTTCGTTTCGCAGTCTTCTGTTGAAGGTACCTTTGACAACGTGAAGACTGAATTAATATTTGAATTTACATTTTAAAGAATACTTAGTAATGTAATATCATATTTCATATCTTATCTCGAAAGATAATTTTTCATGAATATTCTTCAGAGGGAGCTCAAAAATTGTATGAAAAATTGTTTCGACAATTAACGAGCTTTTATAGACTTAATTTGGAAAACTAAAGGCAAGCTTTTTGGCTCTTAATCGATAATAAAATTTGATTTTTTGTTTCATCATCCTCTACATATCTCTCTTAATGCTATCTCTGTCTCTTTATAGTGATTTAAGGTAACCGTGGTCTCGACAGGTGGAACGTGCACCAAGTTCCGTCTTCGACTCTCAGAAAACGGGAAAATCGGTAACGAATGATAATACCACGTTATATTGTTTCCACGAGCGCATGCAGGCTTATCGGAATTCAAGACGTCACGCGTCGTCGCGATAAAATACGGATGAAGCGGTTCATCGTTAATGCCTAAAGGCGCGCCAGCGATATATCATATTTATTAATGGAACGCAGCGTAATACGCTTTTCCGAAACACTTTACGCGTACGCGCTCCCCAGTGAAATTTAAATCACTAGGGAAGCCTTACCATCGATATCTTTGTTGACACCGATCCAATTCCTTCGAGGTGCAGCGTGTGCATCACGATGATGCAGTTCGCTGGGTATTCTCGTTGCCTATAAATCAATCGAAGAGTGGAGTAAATGTTTAGTCCATTCAGTATACTGGTTTGCACAAATTCTGGGTGATGCTTAAGACTGTAACATGGTGATGGTAATTAGTAATCACTGATTGGTGAATTAATGTACACAAGAATGTCTTGGTATCTATGTTTTATTCTTAGTAGATAGTATTAGTAGTTATTATCCTGATAATCCTTGACTTCTATATCTCTTCATAATTACTTCTGCACGTGAGTGACTTCTGATCACTCTCCCATATGAAGATTCTTTTCTTTCCTACTAAAACGGTTGCTCAGAGATGCACTTTCTAAATTACAAAACGTACTGCCTTGAAATGAGTCTGCTGTGTAGGATGACAATACTTGTTGGTTAATTAGCCGTGTACGAAAATGGTAGCCCTCTCGAGCCCCGAGCCATCGTTTGAAACACATTCCCAGCGTCTAGGGTAAAGAAAAGCCATGAAAGCAAGGCGTCCAACAATCAGCAGAATTAACTTTAAGTACAGACTTCACACACATAATACCATACACTCAGTTTGAAGTAAATATCCGAAACTCCTAAGAAAAGAAAAATATCAACTCTGAACCATTTGCAAACTGGACACCGCCCAAGCAAAGCAAAAGAATTCTCAGCTGTCCTCGATAAAATTCGGTCTCGCGATAGAATCCGTGCTCGCGCTGAAACGACAGCAGGTTCTGATGCGCTTCTGAATTTCGTCGATCCTGTGCTCACAGCGTTCACCGCTGCCAGGCGTACGAGGAGAATTTAATTCGAGCCATGGTCCGGGTGGGTTTATATAAGCAAACAGACAATGGTTGTTATTGTTTGAGCGGGATGAAAAGGACGGGCCGGGACAGCTGTGAACGTGGATATACACGGCGTGCCCGTGACTGACTGCAGGGACCGTATTTCTGGAGCAAAAAACGCGCTGCTCCAAGGAGCTAGCTGCATGTGCATTCTTGTATGCATAGGCGGGACGGGTAACGCGCGGATGCCGCGTAGGACCCGCATCGTCGATATGAGCCAGCACAATGACAGCTTTCACGAGGACCAGCGGCTGCCTTCCTCGGTGGAAGCGACAGCGTGGAGGGCCTGCCTTCCTCGACCTCTTCGTGCGCTCGTTGGGATTGATGGTTCACTTAGGTTGGGTCTACGGTGTCTTGAATAATACTGACCAGGCGATTTTAGAATGTAATCAGAAACGTGGAAGTAATATCGCTTGAGGTTAGATAATGTGAGGGGTAAGTAGGACCTCGATTATCTGGGATGCTGCGAGATGCAAACTCAAGGCACACTGTTGGTAGCTTGCTGTACCTATTATCTTCGAGAGACTAATCTGAGGTTGTTGTTCCTAACTGGTCTTCTATTGTTCTGTTAATATTGAGTAACAGAAAATGGGAATAATTGAAGTTCTAGAGTAGGTACCTATTATGCAGTAGAGCTTTGAGCCTAACATGAGGCTCAAATTTTCAGTACTGCTTAGTTCTTAGACTAATTGTAAGTTAATTTTGTGATAATTGAGCTTAAATCTACTAAGCCAAAGGGGTTTTAATCCTCGTAACGAGGATGCAGAGTCACTTTGACCTAATTATCTGGATGTCATATATGCTCTATGTCTATATTTATATTATACATCATTTGGACATAATTCATGATTGCGTGGAGTTCCATGTAATTATGAATCAATATAACTCTGTACCTATTTCCAAAGACAAACACATTTCTCCCTAAAAAGTCGACACAGACTACATCAACCCTACTCAATATATCTTCCAGACTGTTCCAAAAAATAATCTGTGTTCACATTAGCTCCAACATAACTGTAATTTACATAATACAATAACCGTGTACTCAAAGCAAGAAAAAATACAATATTAGTATAACGTTACAAATAGCTTTCATGCCGACGCTATAGAATGTTTCTCGTAAAAAATATTCAACAGAGGGGAGAAGATCGTTCCGAGACGTTTTACATGTAGATCATCAATAACGGTCAGGGCGTAACGCGCGAAACGTTTCATCGTGGTTTCATAAAGACACAGGCACACTTCGGAAAGAGATGAAACGGATTTCTCGAAAGACAGCAGGCTCTGTTTCACAAGTGATACGCGCACCGAGACGCTGTTTATTAAGACAAACGATTCACGGCGTGATATAAAAAATGAGTCGCAGGGGGTCCAAGGGCAAAGGAAGGGTGCCCTGGCAATATTTCGAGCGAGCCAGCGCCATCCGGTTATTAATCCACTCGCTGGAAACCCGATGTTTTCGTCGCGTTCGCCGATGGGTCGTCGCTCGCTGCTTCAGTGACTCTCATTTCGCCAGTTCCGAGTTAATTGAATAATTAGTCGTGGAACAATAGGCTCGTTGTTACATATCTTCATTCATATTTCAGCCAGCTCGATACAAATACCTACACTCCAATTCCTTTCTTACCCTCGTTTCAAGCGTACTTGGTTATTGGAGCAGTTTATTTATCGGATATATTTTCTGCACAAATCTATTTCCTGAATTTCTAGTACAGCTATTATTCAAGATTTTAAATTCAATAATACTGTATTTATGTATTTAACCCATGACCTACATGCGGGGTCATAAAATTGGCATTCAAATTTTTACCTTCGCCACGAACTTTCTAATATACTTACAAAGAGTAATAGATTAGAGATTTGTAAATTTTCTGTCTAATAAAATTGCAGTGGTCCCAGCGTAGGTATTATATCATTGACACTATACTCTATAGTCATTTTTAGTCAAACTTTCTACAAACCCTATATAAATCATAAAAGCAGATAAAGAGCCGCATATCTAAGAAAATCATAAATACCAATCAAGATAGAACGCAAATATGCATATTTTCAAGCTCAGCTCTCGCTAGTATCCCTCAGTACCCATAAATCCAAACAGGTCAGTCTTTCCAGACCCAGTAAAACTTCCTTATTCCCATTAAATCTGTCATCATTAGCAAAATCCTCTTATCTCTATTTCAAAACGTCTAACTAATCGCGAAGCGAAATCCCTGCAACCACCGATCGTATCACCCATTACGCAAGCGCAGCATTAAACACGCCAGCCACTGGAGTCCTCCATCAGGAGTCTGGCGTACCGTCACCCTCGTTTATTCCTCATTTTTTCGTTAAGATTCATTTCCGTGCACGTTGCCCTGTGATTGCGACAGGTTGGACCAGGGCGGTTTCTTGCGGCTCGCATTTGTACGTCCCGTTCAAGATCGCGATCGCTTAATGGCAGTTTACGAGCGTAATGTGCATACGCGAAGATTCATGGGCGGTCCGTTCCGAGCGAATTCGAGCACCGCGATGCACGTGGCCCAGAACGGGGCCTGATGTAATTTGTCCCGCGCGCAAAAATTCGAGTTACGAGCGCCGGACGACGAGGGCGAAGAAAGAGGGCCCCTATAACGAGAGACCCTCTAATGAATGCTGCCCCGTTTTTGTCCCGAGGAGCGTCTCGCATACTCGTATCCTCGCGGGTCCCCCAGGCACACGCGATTTCTTGAAAAATTACTTCGTATTGCTCTCTTTTCACTGTCATCAGGGGAAAAGGTGGCAGCCTGGCCGTCGAGGAAGAAATATCAATTTTGGGACGCAATACCGTCCCGATACACGCTCATGCTTTCTGGGAATCAGCCTTTCAGTGTGCCTGGTCTTTGCCTTTGGAAAGGAACTTTAATTAAAGGCACTGTAAAAATTAGTAGGTTAAGTCAGGGATCTAATGAGAGCTTTCAACCTTTCATTTAACATGTCTTACGATGCGCACACTTGTCATTATGTTTAGTGCAGATTTAAAACTATAATAAACGAATGACGCGCGTTGTAATTATAGAGCTCGGTTTTATATTTATATAAACTATTATAGCTTTTTATATTTTCACTTGCGGCTGTACATGACTCTGCCCATTGTTTTATTCTATATAGGTAATGATAGGAAGGGTACAGTAGAATATTAGCCACAACTCAAACCATGATTATTTTAATACTAGCCCTTCAGAACTGAGAAAATTAAGACTTCTTCCGCTATGAATCTTATGATAACTCTATTACTCAAGGCCCTATAAAGAAGACTCTACATCTCAAGAGACATTTAGAAAATTCAGCAAATATTCATAAAAATTCTTCAATACTCGAAAAATTAGCATGACGAAACTGTGTATAAATAAGTACCTCACAATCATCACGCATTCAGCCATCCAGTATTTGACAACTCCTCCCATTAACATGTGCCAGACGAGTCACCAAATACTCGTTCGTGCTCCCTTTTTTCTGGTCGTATCTCCGCTCCTCCCATGCCAGAACGAACTGCCCGTCGCCACGCCACTGTTGGATCCCTGCAATCGAATTCCACCGAATCGGTTCGATTAAAGGAGACTCGTCTTACCGGACCGTCGAATTTAGCCGACGATACGGCGAATCGATACCCAGGGAACGATCAGGGATTCGAGGTATAGGCTTCCAGAGGCATCCGAGCCCCTTCGTAGCACGGATTCGAAATTACACGGTCCACCGTTGTCCAAGTAAATTTCCGGCATTTTTACGATTTTACGCGGGCCGGAAAGCGCGGACGGGAGGTTACAGGGTCGATAGGAATGTTTTATGCAAATCAAATTGTTTGCTGAGCCGGGGCGCGCGCGAGCCTCCTCGCCCCTCGGCGTATTCCAGTCATTAAAACGTCGATCCAATCTTCCACGCGTACAGCCTCGCAATAACAGTTTGAACACGACTGTCGTGTTCTCGCGCGCGCGTCCACTCACACGGAGACGGGGCTGGGATATTTTTATCGGCCTCTGCCACGATCATTACACTTGTTAATTAATTAATATTACCCGGCCGCGCTGTTTACCGGGAGGACAGTAAATAAACGGAGAGCACTTCCAGAGACCGATAAGGAGAACTTTTCAGATTCTAAATGGCACGATAAGGGGGACTGCGGAGATTATTGGATGGTGTAATGGTGCACGGATGCTGGGGAGGGAGAAAGGAGTCGAGTTCATCTTTGGTGGCAGTTATCAGGGTCATGTTTCTAGAGTGCTCTGAAACGGGGTATTTTTTGCCAGTCTGGTTTTTCAATTTCTATGTTTTCATCGTTTTGCGTGCGTAATTATTGTATCAAGTTCTAAATGTATGCGGTATATCTGTAATGTATATTGTTGAAAAATGTAGCGCGGTGTAATAAGGGCAAGCAAGTGGTAATCTACAGTGCCAGCTATTCATGGAAAATATAAGATAATTAAGAAACTTGAAAGTGATAAAAAGACAACAAAATTCACAAAAATTCGAGTATATCACTTGATATTGAAGATTAAATACAACACAAATTTTGTGAAATTTTACATAGTTTTAAAACTATAAATTCTTCCTCGACCTCTGTTTAATACACTGCATCTTGGAATCCCTAATTGCATCCTATGTTGAATTAACTAAAGAACAAAAATACCTTCTACATAAAAAGACAACACTTCATAAAAAGCATCAAAAACTTCAGTTCATAAAACATCACAAAACACCTAATCTAATTTATATTCAATCACAGTTCCAGAAGTTCCAAGGTGGGTTTATCTCAAACCTACCCTGTTATCCGAAAATGACTTTATCCTACATTTACGTCTTCTCAGTCGTTCGAATACAGAAGGCACTGCTGTACTTTATCTTCGCCATATATTCGGTTTTATATATTCGATCGCGTCTAGCAATGAAACGGCAATCAAAACGAACCACGCGACAGAGACTTCATAAACGGATTACCGTTGTTCGGGCTGTTCGGTCGATGTTGGACGAGAGACGACAGACGACAGGACCCCAGGCGGCAGCAACACAGCAGCAATTCTCCTTGCTGAAGGGTTCTCGTCCACGGATCTCGGGGCCGAGCCACCCTTGAGCACGACTCGCTCCTCTCTTCGTGTAGACCCCTTGTCTCATGGCGTCTACGTTTCACGTAGGCAGCCCAGGCCCCTTTAAGCATATAAATTATTAGAGCCGTTTCAAGGGCCACTTGGAATCCGCCATTGTTGCCAGTCGCATATACTTATATGCCCGTAGGAGAAACGTCCGTGTCCCACACCTAAGACGGAGAGAGGACTAATTCCAGGAACCCACTTAAAAGCGTACTCGACGGACTCTGTGCCTTCACAGAGGGCTCTGCTTTGGAATTGTGAGGTCTCGGAATCCTGACATTAGCTTCCCTGCTAATTGCTCGGACCTTTGCGTCAAGTTCGCTAACTTGTTAATAATAATAAACGTCTTTATAGCGTCGTTTGAATGCTGATGTTGGGTACAGCGCTGTTATGCTCGGTCTAATCGTCTAAGTCTGGCCTTTAGATGTAGGACAATGAGGCAGGGGGTGTTTCAGAGCTGGGCACTTTGATCGTTCTCAAGGACTGGACAAATGGTATGAGTCTCTGAATAAAGTTTTGATATACGAATGGTGTAAGGGCACCTAGCTGATTGGAAGTACAAATTGTATGAATTTCAAAGCATTTGTTCTTTAAGTCCTAAATAGTGTACGAGAAATTTTGAGTGCAATGTGATGATGTTTGATAATGAGTTCATTAGTAGATGATATCGTTTCTGAGGTTCTATGTTCTGACAAATAGAATTGAGGTTCAACTTCAGTGCTCCCAACTGTAGGTACTTGCGTTTCTAAAGGGAAATCACTTGTGGTTTATGTAAATAGGATTTTATAGCACAGAAGGAACTTCTTCCAGCAAGTTTTTCTCTTTGTACTTTCGGTAATAGGGAATCTTGTAGTTAAAATGATATCTCAGATATTTCTCAAAGATGGAACGCTCAAGCTGACCTGTAATTATAAATACAGAGAAATGCTGGTGTAGGCATGCAAATTCTGCTTTATGGTTTCAATGTTTCTAACAGTGGTTGTAAAGTAGCTGCGGGTTATAATTACTGTCTTACTTTCAATTAAAGTGTATACTATTTTACAGTCATAAGATTGATGTCACGGTCATTAAATGAAATGGGTTGATTTTCTTGTTGAACTTTATTTATCTAGCTCGAGAATATATCATATTACATAAATGATCTGATGTTTAATTCTAATTCACTTATAATATATACGTTTTAAATCTTCCAAAGATATTCCAAATTTCTGAAAATACTACATTTCACCATAATAATAATAGGTACTACTTTATTACTACTGTATCAAGTATACTACATACTATACGATAAACTTTTAAAGAATAAATAGTTCACTAGGTTTTGCTCAAGATGTCTATTCCTAAGTACTTTGCCCTGCTAATGAGATATCGTGATGATAAAAGAATTATACTTACAACAGAACTACATTGCCATAGCCCAAAGCGCCAAACAGCGCCGAACATCAAACAAATGGGAACACAATTCTCCAGTTTACAGTGAAATGCTAATGAGAAATCGCTGCTGGCTAGTTGGTAGGATCTCTGTTTTCAGGAGGAAAGGAGTACGAGTGCGTAGGAGTCGCAACGTCGACAGGATACTCAGGCACTCGAAGCTACACGCCGTAATCATAATTAATTACTACGAAGACAAGCGTAATAATAGATTCGGTCCGCTGACAGACCCTTGACGCAGAAAATCTCCACGGAAGGAAAGCTCGTCGTTGGTGGTATCTCTCAGGAGTTACCTGAGGATCAACGACAAGGAAAGAGTAAACGTGGCTGAACTGAAGTAGTTCTGGACTCCAGTCAATGTTTCTGTTTTCGAGTATATTTCATTACGATCTAACCTTATCAGGAGTATCAGCTAGTCTTTAGTTAAATCTACTTGTCACTTGATTAAAATCGTGGAAGATAGAGTTGGTCATTTATCTGTTCAGATCAATCTACTCAGAACAGATTTCTTCTTTAGAAATTTCTTAGTGATGTTAGGCAATGGATTAGCTTTTACTTAAAGAACTTCAGTATAGAGGACAGGGGCCTGTTCTGAAATATTTTTTACATTTATTGTAACTTTTAGTTGAGTTATCTTGTATCGCTTAAGAGATCGTAAATCGAACCTGTCTGTTATCTCTTATGCAGGGTCAAGAAGAAACCTTTAACCGTGCATTGTTTCATGTAAATGAAGTAAAGTAATTGTGATAGATTGTAAGACTCTGTGGTCGGTGACCAAAGGTCCCAATGAATTTTAAAATCAGTTTAAGAGTTGCAGCAGTCATGTGCCTCAACCTTTGTAATTTATGATAACGCAGTGTGGAAAGGTAGTATCATATATTGTCAAGTTCATCGCTCCGCCTCGATATCGTCGTTGCACCCGCGATACTTCCTTGACTGTTAAAAATATACTTTACGAGGCATTAAGTTCGAAACCTTAAGGCCCTCGGCCGTATCGGTTAATTCCTGCCCGCGACCAGGAATTAATTTATGAATACCGACGCGGCTTTCTTTTCGATTTTATGGCAAGCCGCTAAGTGGTTTAATTAGCTTCGAGCGAGGTGAACGCACCGCGGCTCGTCGTGATTACCAATGATGCACGACGCTGAAAGACCACGAAGGTATTTTCAGGATTGACAATCCATAAGACTTGGCGATATTGCTGAAAATTAAATAGACTAGGTTGAGAAGACAAATGGATAGCTTTTATTGTATTCGATACTTTTGGATTATACATTCTCAGATTTCCATAACTTAATCATTATAATTCATTTTTGTCCTGCAAAGGCTAAAGTTAAATGTGTTCCTATTGAGCTTATAATTGAATTTAAGCTACCATTTTTAACTGATCTTTGAAGTCAGAAAATATTGCTACGTGTTTCTTCCATTCAATCTGACACCTTAACACATTAACGTCAGTACGTGCCATTATTAGTACCAAAGACAGTGGTTAAATTGACACACTAGCGTCAGCATGTCACAAAAATTTCCCCAGATAATCCTCTCTATATTCCTAGCTAAAAGTGGTACTAATCGATTTGTCACGATGAGATCTTCCCAACAATCTATAGAAATTACTACACGCTCTTACATCAGCGAATACCCACGAAATCCAGCATTGTCCTTCTGAAATTGACAAAATCTCTGAAAACCAGTCTTCTAAATCAGTCCTCTAAAATCTGCTCTCTCGAGCTAGCACGTCCAATCGCCAGTTCTAACCACAAACGAACGAATTCACTCGGCAACCTCTATCACTCCCTATTCTCCGCTTTCACTTCGCGTGCCGAAAGCGTGGAGCACCCACGTCGCTGACAATCAGCTGCTCCACATTCCGCCTAACAGTACCGCAGCAGACAATTCTACTCCAATCCCACGTAGACAAACGTAATTGTTATTGCCAGTTGTCCCGGCCGCCGTCCATTATACTATCATTAATCAGACAGCCGTAATTACAAGCGCACCGTTCTTCATAACTGTCGCTTTTTATTTAAAACCCTCCCCGTGTCCCGTCTGATGGACTCGTCAAGCGAAGATCTTAGCGACAGTTGATCGGTCCAGCGAGCATGTAATCGTCGAAGCGCAATTACAAGAAAATGGATTATGCCTGGTGGCAACGTCCTTCCGAAGCTTCCATCAGAGCTGCCCGCGTCAGCCACGTCAAGACGTCAATGCCAATTACAGACGCCAATTATAGCCGTGGGCTCGGATCATTTTTTGACTTATCACCGGATCACCGCAACATCCCGCGCAATTTTCTCGTTCCCCCGTAATTAGTCAACCGTCCGTGGCCCCCGTGACGCGGGCACGTCGGAGTTTCGGGCGTAGCGTCGACGACGAGCCAGCCACGATCGGATCTCGATCGATGGATTCGAGCCACGGCGTCTAACTTCGGGAGGAGAGCCCACGATCGCGTTACTCCAGGCTCAATTTACATTTCGTCAACGCCGGCTGTCGTTAGGCAGATGCGAGCGCAAATTGGACGGCTCGGTGTGTCCCCTTTTTTCTCGGACGATCACCTGCTTCCCCGCGTGTAATTACGGCCGATTTCATCGGGCTTTGAGAAGTGTCGCGCGATCACGAGAGATCCATACTTACGTGGCGCGCGGGCACGGGCTCTGATGCGTGCACGGGGAACCCGGCGATCATCGACGAATTACTGGGGATTCCCGGTATCACGGAGAACTCGGAACCATCATCGAGATAATTTATCTGTATTATCGTAAATTGACTGCGACACACGGCCTGAAATTGTTCTTTAATTCTCGGCCGTCGCGCCTGCGCCGACCCTGCGTGGCGAATCGGGCCCTGCTGCGGACTGTTGATGATCGAGTATCGTTGTGCATTATGATGCGCGAGAAAGGGGTTCTTGTTTCTTGTTATCGGCTTGTCAGAAATTGGCCCTCGAAGTGCCTTCGCTTCGATATTCTTTCGTGACGGTGATGTGGAAATTAAGGGGTGAAGTTGAGGGGAAGTTTGGAAACAGTTGCTAAGCATCGTTTTTATTATAGAGTAGAATATATTCGGTTGTATAGGTTTTGGTTATTTGTGATGATAATTAAAGTGCAAGAAATTGGAGCAACTGATTGGTGTTACAGAAATTGTATATTTGAGAAAGTAATTTTTGTTTTTGTTAATTTAATATACAGGTATTTTCTAGGTATTGTAGAGGCTCTACACGATGATCAGGTTAATTGGAAACCCTCTAATGGGTGTTGGCAGCACTTACCATGCTAACAGCATTTAGAATAGATGCTGCCAACACTCGGAGGGTTTCCAGATAAGCTGATCACCCAGTATTATTAGAACCTCAAGTGTGTACGTACACCTACTAACAATAAAAGTACCTATAGTAAAATTGACAGTGAAACTGGAGCTACAATTTGAGAATAATTTAGTGATATTTAGAAAACTAAAATACTAAAAAAGAACATTAGTTTTCAACTACCTTCAAAACCAACAAGACAAATATTTCAACCTTACATATTTCTGAATTACAAACTTTCACAATTGGCAAATATATTCATTTAATGAAGTATTATTTCAATTTAAAGAAGCAGACGTCGTCGTCACCTCGTATAAGAAAGTCGATAAAAGTTCACCATTGTGAACATTCCCTTGTTTTATCGGTGTAAAAGCGCGAAGGCATGAGGATCCCGTTGAACGTAAAGTGTCCTTGTTAGCGAAGCAATCGTTTATTGAATCATTGTAATTAGAGGTCGTTGAATTTCATGAGGAGGCTGTGTCGACATTTCATCGTGGGCCCTGCCTGACATCGTTTCAGGATCTGAAAGGATTCACGATACCCGGAAACATCGACATTATCGTTGCACCGTGCAATTTTATAGTATATGGATAACGTGACGGTTATAATAATGGCACCTAGTTCCGTGATCGATAATGCTTACCGATAAGCAGCAATTTTGGGATCGATCAATGTATCCCTATCGTTGATTGAATATATACTTTTTTCGTTATGAGTAATTTTAGTTCGTCAGAGAATATTTTCTTAACAAAATTTTTAGAGTAAGTCAGACTCATTTAAAATATATCTAATACATTTTGCTAAATCTAGGATAGGTACTATGCTAGATGGAATTCCATTGGTACGAAATTTACAAAATCGTTTCTTTTAAGAGTACTTTTCTTTCTTTTGAAAGTATCGTTTCTTTTAATGGTCCTCTTTTCGAGTAACTTTTTAACTAAGCTTATAGTAATACCTTTCTAATGTCTGACATGACATATATGTTGCCCTTTGCGATCGTAATTTTCCGCGCCGCGTCGACCTGTTGCGACAGTAAAACGTGCTTTATTGCCGGCTACGAACTCTTCCTCGTAAATAATTCTTTGCAGCCGTATATGGGCATGTGTAAGTATCAATAATTATTGTCGGAAGGCGTACAGCACTCTACTCTCTACGCTCCTCATCCGGGTTTTTGTACGAAGAAAACTCGTAAACGTCATTTATATCTTGAGAAATTGAAATTGTGCAGTAAACGTTGTAGAAATGAACTGCCACATGACACGCAAGGAAGATCCGTTAATGTGTTACAAATAGCATCAAAGTTAAATATAGTGAATTATGTCAATACGTCGTATCAATAAAATAAGCACACATATGAAGCTATTTTATTGGAAAATTCTTAGGTAACGAAGAATTGAAATTTCATACTTTCTCCTTCCGTAATAGAGCGCAGAATGTTTACTACAAATTTGTACAGAAATGTTAACACCACCAGCTTTAGCAGTCTTCCTAACAGAAAGTTAAGCAAACACAAAAAACGTAATAAAACACGTTCTACAGTAACAGACCCCCCAAAATAATATCAAACGAAAGAACTCAATAGCCCGAAGCTCGCAAAAACCAAACCTCAGACGGCTTCCCCTCAGCCACCGCAGAATCCTCAAGCGTAAAAGAAACCTAAAGAAAAATCCCCGCGCGAGAACCTCTCCTCGCCATCAGCATCGCCGAATTTTTGCCGCAGCCAGCTCCCAGAATAAACACTGTCGGAGGCAGTAAACGCTATCAAGAGGCCGACACCGCATCGACGTCGGTGTTTAGTGGATGAGCCGCTAGATTAGCCCGCGAAAGGGTTTGGCGTGATCGTTCAGGCCCATTTATTCGCGAGGCGAGAGGAGCTGGCGATGCGTGCGAAAGAACGTCTACCCTGCGCCATCCTCGGTCCTCGGCGACGTCACTTTCGATAGCTCGGCTGCTGAGTAATATCCCGCCGTATTTTACGTGCCGTGAGCCCAGCCGTGCCACGGTGCCAGGCGTGCACACACGACGTCGTTTATGCGCGTCGGCGAACCACACCCAGGGCTTCTAAACGCCCCGTAAATATCCGTCGTCGCGGAGAAACTATCCAGCCTGGCTGATCCAAAGGGACCAGGGGCCTCGTTGAAAGTGTTACCCGCGGACGATCGGACCACCAACGCGCGCAAAAACTTAATCGTCGTCGCCGCCTCGAACGCCGCGCGCGATACGGCGTCCCAGCGCGATAAACTTTAAGGCAGGCCGTGATTTATCGCGCTTACGCTCTTATAACACTAACATATTTCCGATCCACCAAACAGGGAATTAAAAGAAACGCCAGCGACGATTTATGGCGGCGACCAGATCGAGATTAGTGACAACTGCTACGGGGCCTGTGAAATGCATCGGTTATTACGTTTATTGCTCGGGGGCGACACCAACAGATGAAGGGAATTTATGGAACGAGCGCGCTGGGACCGCTGACTTTCGTGCTGCCTTTGAAATTCTGGTGGATCACTGTGATAATTTTCGTTTTGACGAAGTTTGTTGTTGTATTATATCTGTGGATTTCTGTGATTGTTATATACTTTTGATGGTGGAAAGTGGTTTGTTTTGGGAAGGATGTTGGTGGATGTTGAGGCTCCTGTTGATACTGTGTCAGTGTAGTGTGAGTCTGGTAATCAGTATTAAAGATATTGCTAATTGGGATAGTTGTGATTTAGGCACAGACTTCTACTTATTGAAGACTCTGGAGTTTTAGAAATTTTATATCATGTGTTAGAAATTTTAAGGAGTGACTCTACATGCTAAATTAGGAGAAAATTGCGTTTGAAGCATCATTTCAAAGTTATTAATTGTAGCAGAAGCACCTAAAATTCGCATGAAGTGTGTCTGACTTGGGACTCATTCTACTGTCGACGTACGCCAGCCAGGTCAGACGCAGCGGTGCTAGTAGAACAAGTTAGTAGAATGAGTCAGGTCAGACACATATGGCTCCTATTTTTGTTGTATCTTTAACAACTAGCAGTTCGCACAGATTATTAATAACAATTAGTAAGCTTCAGATACAATTAAATTACTCTTCCTTTTTTTCTTATTCCAGTAACTAAAATACAATTTCTACTGTGATCGTGTTGTATAAACTTATATCTTCAAAAATATACAGATATTGTACAATTCTTTAAGTTTCGTCAGCGTTTGCCAGTTTCTCTTCAGTAGTCATGACAAAGAAGGATTTAAAGGTCCCTTGAAATTTCTTGTGACTTCTGTGGTATGCTAAAAGGGTTGAGGAGTTTGCTTTTATGGTGATATAGACTTCGAATGGAACAGTAATGCTGATGCCTTGCGCTGACCTTTCGATTGAACTTTGACTTGCTCTCTGAGGAGTGTGACAGACGTTGTGATATATGACCGAAGCGATTTTGCGGTTCTGTATTTCGATAGAATATTTTTTAGCAGAGGTTCTGAGTGATCTCAGATTTCTTAGTGGCTTTGATGTTATAGACTGACTTTATGTAAGAGAGTTCAAGAATGAAAGAATATGATGAAGATAAACTACGTAGGTAATGTACTCTTGGAAATTGATATAGTGACAGCTATATAGGAATAGGAAGAATAATTATAATATTTTGTTAAATCTAAATATATAATTATGCAAACAGATGAAAATGTAGTCTTAAAGTAAATGAGATATGATAAATAACTACACGTATCAATCATTTTGTCTACTTTGGTAATTCTAGTACTCATGAATTCATTCAATAATTAACCAAAAATATTTTAAAGCTCACAAGCTTTAGAAATATACAAATTATAGTGTATCGTATCTACATTCATCTAAAATTTTTCCAAAAGACAATATCTCTATATCGCTAATTGAGTTGTAAATGAAGCACACATTGTTAAACATCACGCGAATACGCAGCTTTTGTGTGGTTGATTTACGAAGCTTCTTTCGGTGAAAAGATTCCATCCCACAGAACGCGTAAATGAAATACGAGCTTCGTAAAAAGCAAAACTGTGAATCGGGTATGATTTACGAGATGGACACTTTACAACAAAAGGGACCATTTGCAATTACGATCTCTGAGTTACGTGTTTTCATTAATGCATTGTAATTCAGGAATATACTTTCCTCCTAGCGTAGTGAATGATGTAGAATATTTCACACCTACTAATAATTATATATAACGTCATACTAAAATAAATATATGAGTCCCAAGAAAAAAGGGAAAATGGTAGAACTCATTTCAAGAACACCCTTTTCACAAACCATTATCAACTTACTATTCCAATAATTTCATATTCACAACATGCAGCGATATGTTCGACACTTTGCTTCATAGAAATCCATTCCCACGTCACCAAGGAATGTTATTCCTGCCTCAGCTCTCTGACGGATAAGAGCACCCGAGGATTCAGTCCCAGGGTACAGTGCCCGAAATTCGGTCGGCGTCCAGATCGACAGGTTCTCGCGTGCACGCAACTCGCGGGATCATCGGCCCGAGTGGAAGTCGGTCCGCACTCCAGACGCCTCCTCCTCGGCGCTGGTCGTTCACCGTGCCGCAAAAACTGAGGCCATCCATCTTGGGTCCGGACAGCGCCCTTACGAATTCCACGGACGTACGTGCCGTATAATTAGAACGTAAAAATTTACATTGCCCGCGAGAAACCGCGCTCGTATTCGCTTCTCCCGAACGTTCTTGCCTGAACTAAAAAAAAAGAGACAAAAGAGAGGAGGTGGAAAAGATAATGCTCGACCCAAAGAGAAGGATCGTGAACTGGGAAGCGGAAAGGTGGAGGTGAAGGAAAAAGTGTTTCTTTGTGTCTGCATTGTCTATTCATTTTCTGACGTCAGTAATAACATGGACGAAGTTGCAGAATATACTTGGCACATTTAGGACTTTTAGGAGTGATATAGTGAAATAGAGTTCCTGGTCTAGCCATGGAATATCCTCTCGACTGGTCTAGGAGTATTATGGACTAGTACAAGGAGTTTCTTCAGAGGAAGTTCCTGGTCTACCAATGGACTATCCTCTCGACTGGTCCAGGACTATTCTGGTTGGCTGAAGGAGTCCTTTCAGAGAGAGTTCTTAGACTACTCCATGGCCTACCCTTTGGGCTGACCCAGGATTATTCTGGACCAGTACAGGGTGTACCTCCAGATGAGCAAATCCAGTCCAGTGCTTGAACTAGCCCTTGGAATCGCTGGAGTTCTGACAAGCTCTTACAATATCTGGCAAACAGCCCTATCAAAGGGAAATGTAAAAATTTAGCGAGCCACATCATCGTCGCGACATCCATTTCAGCCACGCGTAATGCAGATGTATTATTAAAAACACTAGTACCAGGCTGGTCGTAAAATCTTCAGTGTTCTCGGCATGGGATACGCTCTCGTGCAGCCCCAGGCTTGACTAACTACTACGTAAATCAATCCACGGTGCTCGTTTCGTGACCATAACACGTCTGTTTTAGGGCTTGTTTAGTAGAATCTGTCTTACAGATTGTACGTACTTGGGTGAGCACAGTGCATACAATGTGTGTTATGCATTAAATTTTCTACTATAGAAGCAAGATTGCATCGTGTAAATCATCAGTTCGAATAAATGTTCTAATAAATTAAAGAATCTCTCTTGACTCTCAGGGTCCTTTTTTATAAAGAAAATGCAGAATGGTTTATCGCTTGTTGCATCTTTAAATAATTGAGAATCAAGTCATTTAAATACAGTTTTATTACAAAACAATGTAATATGATAACATCGTATAAAATAGTAATCCAAGTATTTATGTTACATACTATTTACAGTAGCTAATTCAGTTGTTGATATTATGCAAAGGGTAGCGTAATCCCGTGGTTTATTAATGAGCACAGAGAACGTTTCGACCATAATCGCAGTAAGCACCGGCGTCATGGTTTGTTAAATTTTGAGAAGCTTCTGTGTAAAGTGTCTGCCTCTCAACCTTCTGCCATGCTTCAATTTAAGCCGTGAGAGCAGAAAATAGTCCAATGTAACCTAGTCTATAGAGCAAGGATGATGATGCAACATCCTGACTCCTTTTCCTTCTGGAATTGATGACCAAATGGCTGCATTATGGGAGTGTGTTGCAGCAAATTGATCATAAAAACGCATTTACGATTGCAAAATGACTTTCAAATATTCGAGTCTCAGGTAACGTAAAAACAAAAATTACTAGGCCAAGCTCCTGTTCATAGCAAGAGTTCCTCTATTAACAATTACAAACGTCTTCGTATGTCTGGCGCAATCAGAAATAATTAATCACACATTTTAGATATTCATAGGATTTACTTGGGATAAGCAGGGCGAAGCAATTGTTCCTAACAGATACATCTACCCTCGATCGGCAACCTCTCGTTCATTCGTCTGGTTAACTCGAAGTCAATCTCTTCGGGGCGAGGAAGAGAGGAAGGAGCTCGTACAATCGGTTTTACGAGCGCACGATAAATTATGATCTGTCAAAACGGGACTACCAACCACTCGGCACGTCGACCGTTTCGCCCAGGTTTCAGTTCGGCGATGCAGGTGCAATAGACGCCTCTTCGTGGTCGCATTCGCGATGAGCGCTCGTTCGCTGTCGGTGTTTACCTTCGCCTTTTGCAACACCGATCGTTTCCTGTGCTTATGTGTTTCAAAATCATACTCGATCGCAACTCTCCACATAAATAAATCATAAGAACGCAATAGTGCTTGGAATAACTGGAGTAGAAATTGCAATCGCGGAGTACTTTGTTTAATGAAATTACAAGCTGTTGTAAACTGAGTTCACTCTTCCGGGTCTTGGTTTACTTTACAATAAAAGGGGCTATATTAAATAGAACACTTTTACATTTTAGAATTTTTACAACTTTAGGAATTGGTATGGACTGATCAAACTGTTATGATTGTCTTGTAGCTTGGGTTCTTTGAGTTTCGTTTCAATTCCTGTAACTGTTTTCGCAATTAATTTTGAAATTTATGAACAGTCTGACTGCTATAATTCTTGTGTACTATTGAAACAACTGCGTCTATTAATACAAATATAATGAAATTAATTTTTTACTTGATCTCCTTTTCAGAAGTGTTGAAGATGAAATTTAAGTTCTGAGTGAAATTAACTCGAACAGCGCACAAGGGTTAAAACCCTTTGTACCCTCAAAACGAACAAACTTATTACTAAGCCTAGTACTTTACTCAAAAACTCACCTTCTTTTTCACCTTTCTAGTACAATGACTGAAATTATCTCTTCTCATCACTCAATACGGTGTATCCCAATCGAAAGTCGGCCATTATTCGCGGATCTCAAAAACGAAACATCGGAGCACGGTATGTACCTCGTAAACTGTTGCGTGCCAGCGCGGTATCAAATGCGCGCGCTCGAACAGTGAAAACTCAGTGCAATCGGCAATGAGATCTCTGACAATCGGTGACTTTGCGCCAGGCAATTCATTCCAACTTATCTGATATCCCCCGCGCTCTCTTTCCTTTTTTTCCTCCTTCACTCGTTCCATTCTATCCCCCGTGGGCTGCCGCACTTGAACTCGGTACGCTATTTACTAGGCGCACTTCGCGCAGATAATTCTCGGCGCGCGATCATTTTTTCCAGGGATTTATGGCTGTGCAAAATCTCCGTGGCGATAGTCAATAAAGCTCGCGTAGATCAACTCGGCAACACGCAGACGAGCGGCTCGTTCATCTGAGCTTTTTATTATTTACTACGCAATGGAATTTATCGTCGATCCGATATACTGGGCGCCTCGCGTGTTCAAGAGAAATGGAACTGTTGTCTGAGGAATAGTTCATCGAGATTCGTAGATTTCTCGCGATTCATCATACCAGCCGAGTCTATACGTCCTCGGGTATGAAAATACCTAACAGTGCTTCGAAATTGACTTCATCACTCAAATAGCTGCACAGCTGCCTATCTCCACCCTGCGCGTCTGGCTTCCCTCGCGGTGGGCTACAGTGAGGCTTGTCGATCCTTGAAACATTGTAGCGAGACGGTGTAAAACCACGGAAGTCTTGCTCGACATGTTGTAAAATTATAGCAGTAGCTTTACACGTCTCACTGATTTCGTTTCGGCTTAGTTTATCGCAATAGCTATTCTTGGGAGCTTAGAAGATGTCAGTGGGAGTAATAGGTTCTGCAGAGATGAATGTAAAGATAGTACACGCGCATTTTTCTTATTGAGTGAATTGGTCATACCTATTACTGCTACTTGTAGCGAGCCAAGTGCTTCTTTTGCCTCTGTGTTGCCTTGCTAACTTTTTCTCAGCCTCTGACAATATGTAGTCTCGAAAGCTGTCGTTTTGACTGCACGAAAAATAATGATGGTACAAATTTTGCGGAAATCTCTTAAGTAGATTTAAACAGGGTAGACTTTTGTAGGATTAACCTTTGTAAAATTAACGAAGGTAAATAATAGCTAAGCTTGACGAAAAAGTAACTACAGTGAAAGCAGCGTTGCTAAATCTACAAAGTTGACTCTTACTGATCCTATTTACTGATCCTCAAGCTTCTTAGAGTACTTTTGTGGAATAAATTCGGTTTAACATTTTCTTCTGTGTAGACAACAGAAGTTACTCTTAATTGAGGATGTGAATTGACTAAACTAACAATGAGTCAAAGACATCCATCAGACCATATAGATATACAGGATAATTCTCACACCACTGGCACTTATTAATGTATCACCTTGTATTTTTCTGTACCAATCAGATCGATATTACCACACTTCCCTAGAAGTCCAGTGGCTGCTCCAATTAGACAACATGGCACAGCGTCACTGTTGACTCGCGTTTTCGCGGCAATCTGTGTCCCTGTCTCCAGCAGCGGCCCGTCTACGTCGACTGGCTAATTTACTCGACAGGATATCCTGTCGATCGACATCCGGTGGTCATACGATCGACCAATCTTCGACAGAAATCAAATGACGAGGCGAAAGCTGGCCAGTGTGCACGACGCCATAAAACACGTCGCGCTAATTAACGATTAACCATGACCAGGATTCCTGGTCCGCCTAGTGGAACTGGTAGCCTGGCGACTCGTGTAACGCCTACTACGCGTCGCCCGCGAATTAAACTGGGAATCAGTGCGTGGTGATTAGAACGCTGATGGGACCGATGCTGTTGACCGTAACCGCGGAAGGACAGATCGACGTTACCTTTTTTCATGGACTTTGATTAGTCACACAGTTGCTCGGTGTACGATGTTTAACGTGGGTTGATGGTCAGGACTGATTCTAGTAGTACAACTTTAGCAATGTTAAATGGAAGGTGCAAATAGCGAACTTGAAGATATTGGAAAAATAAATAGAAGGTACAAATATCGAATTTCAAATCTTCAAAGATAGTCTGACATTTCTGCTCTAACTCCTGATATCCAGAGACTGTTCAACATTTAAATTAGAGAGTCTACAACTCTACACTAATTCTTACTGTTTCATTGAATTATTTATTCACTTGTGGGGGATTCCTCGATCACACGCATTCAAACCACAGATATTTATAATGAATAACGTTCTTTGACATCCATTCAGCGGTACCTCGACGGCCTCTTCCGCCAGCGTTCAATCAGCGTGCATTCCTGCATCCCAGGACTGGTCTGATTCGCGTGTTTCTCCAACAGTTCACATCCGGAAGCTTCGGTTATCTGTAATTGCCATCGGCACTGGTAATGACGACGATTAACGAGTCCGAGTGTTACACAGACCCCGCGATAGAGTTCTTCGGGGTAAATATCGCGAAAGGAGCAATTACGAGATATCGTTAGGAGTAATTATATTCCATCGAGCGACCGAGTCGATTGCTTTTTCAAGACGTTCTGCTCTCCACCGAAGAAAGGAAACATTCGAATGGAACGAAGCACAGTATTCTCTCGCCATGTGAGTTCCAGGCTATCTCCATCATATCTAGGAATTTCCTTATTTCCTTCTGATTACTATCTTTGATAACACAAAAGGCACCTCGAACGCTCAGCTTGACCTCTTACATCAAGTTCATCAGTTCATTCCTTGGCACAGTATTGTCTTTTTCTCATATCAACTTGAGACGTAGAACTTGGAAAGTGGTCTCAGGTTACTTGAATTTAGTAGCAGTAAGGTATCAGAAGAATCTAAAACAAGTCAGTACCAAGGTTAATTAATACTCTTTATAGTACCTTGAATTTTTTCCCTGTAAGTAAAGCGAGAGAATAGTTCTAAGGCCATAAGAATGCCACATCGAGCTTAAATCGAGAGAACACAGTAATTAGCTACCAGCACATGGCGAGTAATGACAGTATCGCTCGCAAATAAATGTATCGCTTAATGATATCGATCACAAGATCGGGCGGCTGTTCTCATGAAAATTTTTCGGTGTCCAAGGTGACGAGAAACATGACTAGAATATCAGAATAGAATAGTTGGTCGGTGAATAGCGAACAATGAAAAGGATCACCCCGACAACGATGCCTGCTATCAGATAAGGGGCCAAGAACTTTATTACTCACCGTTATGAGTCGATCCACCTGCTGCAAATAAACAATAGACACGCGTAGACGCTGGCGAAAGATCATCTGTCGAGGAAACACAATGCAAGGCATCAGATAAGGGGCACGGTGCATAGATGCCGTGCATGATCCTTCATTATCCTGCATCTCGCTAAAGGTTTATCGTCTTCATCAGGGATGACTCCTTTCTTGACTTTGATATTTGAATGGCTCCGAGAGCACTGATTTTGCGCTGGAAATATTGATAGGGTGTAGAAGTGGCTATCTGGAGGAGGTCCAAGTAGAATAGGGTCTGCTAATCGAAGGTGTTTCGTAAAAGCTTCTTTATAAAATTGATTTACTATTTTGAGGTGTTGTGTTCACTGCTTGTTTAAGTATTATGATGGGATCACAGTGCTGAAATATATTGGCGAATAATTGATAGAAATTAAGTCTATGTACCTACTATTATGCTATCTTTCATGTAACAGTTATAACAGTTCCATCATATTAGTTTATAATTTTGACATAATTGTCATAATTCAATTGTATCTACATAGTATGCACCCTATCACTCTTTTATATAAAAAACTTTTGCTAAATAATTGTTCAAGATTCGTTAAACACATATGAACCATTTAATCCAGAGTACCTAATCTTCCCAATATTAAATATAATTTTCAATTTCCTCTGCACAGTGATTCTATATCTACACACCTTAAAAACTGCGCCGTTTTTCAATAGTTAATTAGTCCACACATCTGTCTCTAAAAATCAGGAGAAATCGTGACGATCACCCCGTTTAAAAAATGATAATCGTGTGACGAAACAGCTTTCGCCAGCGATTCGAGCAAAACGCGTTTCACCGCAGTTCCGCCTGTTACCATTGAATTTTTCAAGCAACTGTATGAAACAATTTCGCCGCACTGCGTAACAAAATAACGCCCAACGCTGGTCCCTCGATCGATCGTTTCGCGTTCATTACCGAACTGGACCGCGAACCAGCGGCCACTCGCGACGCGAAAATTTTAATTGAACCGAATTACGAAGTAACGAGTGTGTCATCCGTGATCTAATAACGCTGCCTTTTTCGAGCGAGCACGTCGCGTTCGAATTTAAACCAGAGATAAATACAATTTATGAGAGAACGAGAACGAAATGACTGCCTGTTAGACGCGCAATGTTATCCCTTTTGAAGTAGCTTGGAATAATTTCGATAATGTCGCGCGTTGTTATTGTTAGCGGAATGGCAGCTAAGTGGGTTCAATTGTTAGAATCGTTGTTGCTTGTATTGCAATTTTAAGTGAAGGAAGGGAATGGTGAAATTGAATTGGGAGACAGGTTTCTCGATTCAAGAAAAATAAAGTGTATAATACGTGGCATTGATTGGATAATTTTTCTGTTTTTCTGACAGTGAGTCAGAGTGAATAGTCTTCAATCATCTGCTGAATGCATATCAATTCATATTTTTATTATATTACTGATAGGATGGAATTCAATAAGTTCAACAGGTTACAAAAGGCAAATCTATTGCGATAGTCGCTCCCTCTATTCGTATGTAAAAGAGTATAGAGTATCTTCAAGAAATCTTCAGATAGATCTATGATAATCAAAGATCATAGACCGCGCCTACATAATAAAAGCTTTATCAAGCAGCCTTGAGCTGTACTCCCACAATGATAATGATCTCTTGCAGATAGAAGATGCATTAAGTGCTGTGCACATTCGTCATTCATATTCATTGGAGAGAATGGACAATTCGACTGGGAATTAATCGAATGATTGGTTTATAGTGCAGACACTGTTTTATAGGAATTGATTTATAGAATTAATTTGATTGCGAGAGTAACATGAAAATAACCTTTCAATTAAAAATCTTTCAAATTTTTCACAAAGACATTTACTATGTTCTATGTAGTCTCCCTTTACCACTCCTTAAACTGTTGAGATTGTACTGGTTACTCTCCCTACATGTTCTTCTCTGTTTCTAGTGCATTAGACATTGTGAAAGTATAAAAGAGTGCACAGTGGTGAGACTCCATTGGAGGCGCATCGCGTCGTCAAAAGATGAAAGTACGATACTTTCCATGTGTGGGAACGTGACTTTAGGTGCACCTATGCAGGCGACTACTGCAACGTAGGTATCTTTCAGCTCACAAGTTTTCCGTTTCTACCGTTCAGTTTCGACTTTATCGCGCGATGTCGAAACCGTGTTTTCGATAACCGTGAGATCCAACCAGGAATGTTCCCCATCTAATTACGATTTCTACGAACAATCGTGTGAAACGAATGCATTGGGAACACAACAGGTTTACGTCACAGTGACATTAAGAAGATATATACGTGCCAGTCCAGGCGAGAGGGACGGAGTCAACGCGATCGAATCGCATTATGCATTGAATCATTCAAATGTGCCTCCCTCTTTCTCTAATTATATTTCTTCTGGCGGGAGGCTTTGCCTCCTGGCAGAAAATGCCGCGAGAAATCGTAACGAACCGTGACCCACGTACGTGCACCGCTAATAGCGATCCATCACTATCCGTGATGATCACAGAGTTATGCGAAGGACGGTGGTCGCGACCATTAGACACCATTAGACACCGTCGTGAACGTGACATGTGTTTCTACTGCTCTATCCCGTTTGACTAGATTTGCAAATCTAGAAATCTGCCTCTACTATTCAATTGCCTGTTGCATCTGTATGCATTTAGAGTTCATGCACATTATAGGCTAATGCAGAAACTATTAGTTCCCTGGGAGTTAGCATTTTGTCATTTTACGGATGACAGTTTCAATTTTACTATCTAATGAAGTTTAATAGAATGGGGAGAGCGCTGTGAGTTTGAAAACAGTCTGAAATTAGAATCACTGTGCGAGATTGGCAAATTTTGGCAATGGTACGGTAGTAATGAACCCCTTGCAGTTCCATTTATTTTTGTCAGTTGTTATACCCTGATTCAAATTAAATTTTTTTTTCATTTTTCCAGTTCATCTCTTGTTCATTCTTGCGCTAGTAATTTCAATTAATTTGTCATGATTTTAGATCTAGATACTAAGAAAGTATTAATGTACCAGTAGATATGTCAAATCACACTCGACGTTGAACTGCAAATGGTTAAGCCATCAATTAATTCTTTTACCTTTAATAATTTTGGTTACTAAACATTTAGTAATTTTGGTTCCATGAGATTTTAGTATTCATGGACTACGTATGTAGTAGCCATGGGATTTTAGTACTATGGAGTGAAAATGGTATTTTTCTTTTATGTTGCCTATGCGCAACGTCGAGCGTGAAAGGATTAATGAAAAATAGTGAATGTAGACTAGAGTAATTCAAAAGTCACTCATGATAGTAACAAAAGCGATGCATCACCTTGATCCTTCGCTTCGTCGTTTTCCTTGACCTTAGAAACGGCCCTGTAACCTTTACTCGCCATGATACACTCCCACGATTATGTGCTAATTCCTCGATCAACGCACCACGCCTGATGAGGAAGAAAGTCCCCGTTTCTCTCTCATCCGTGACGGATTTGCATATACGTGTTCCACTGGCTACCAGATTTAAGACGGAAATGTAACGTAAACAGAACACCGCTGAAACAACAGAGAGAAATGCGCAGTTTGGTCGGAGGAAAAATAAAATTCCAACGTTACTACCTTTCCTTTCAGTTTCACGCGCGATCTTCGTCTCTGTTTACCTTCCTGTACACTCTATTCTCTTTCTCCTCGCGTTTCCTTATTTTCCTTCTTTTTATCGTCGCAAAAATAAGAAGGAATGTTTCTTGCTTGGAAATCCTTCCCTGCAGTTACTCCAAAGGTACATATTTCCTTTCTCTTTTGATAGCTTCGTTAAATGTTCGTGAAGTGTTTACTCCTATTCTTACTTCTCTTCTCTAGGTTTCTTTCCTTGCATCCGTGTTGAATTCTCTCTTGGCAATATTTTCTGTTTTAAACTCTGATTTGCGTTCATTCTGTAATTTCTATATTTCGTAGCGCGTGAGTGAAAATAAACAGTAAAAAACGATCCATGGTAGATATTCTATTCTTAACTCTTAACTAGTATAGTATATCAGTATTAGATTATAATATGGTAGAATTACTACCATTTCATTATCAAAAACGATTAATATATAATAGTAAACACAAAACCAAATTTTTGACTTTATTAGTATCTAGATACTTCACATAACTTCCTAATATTTTACACAATAAATATTAAAAGCGAGGTAGTATAAACCCCGTGACCCCTCTATATCAGTGAAGGGTCAAATCTGCATAATCGACTTGCCTTTTTCGCTCTGGTCTGCAACCAGACCAAAAGCAACGCGACTCTAGTCCCAAACTCTCAATTCTTCGCCCCTTCGATCGGTTTCACGCAATTAATCCACGTTCGTCGCGAAAGGAACAGCGTGTCCTCGATCTTCCCAACAGGGACGACAGGGAAACGGAAGAGCCTTGGAACGGGATCCTCTCGCAGCGGTGTCCCATGATACCCCAACGTTTGATTTATGCCAACGTATTTATGCGAGCGTTCGCGCAACACCGAACGACAGGATAAAGGGAAGAGGAAAAGGGAGACCTGCTGCCTACTCTGCCATTGTCCGATGATTTACGCCCATCCTATTATCGTGCGAAGATTTCTGGCAACGCCGTGTCCCCGTTGCTGAGGAACGAACGGAGGAGAACGTGGAACCTGGAAGACGACGCGAGAGCTCGCGGTGAAATCGCCTCTAGAAAGCGCGCGTCGGGGTCGACTTGTTGAGTGATTATGACTTTAAATGGACTTTAAAGAGGTCCTAATGGCGTAATTATACGGAGCAGGCTTTATGGAAATTACGTTTAAATGCGCCCCCGTACGCCTACTAGTTTTTACTTTGCTATCGCGCCGATTCCCTTTTCTCCTTTTCACGCTCGTTTTCCTTTAGCTTAATCGCGCGGCTGGTGAAAATCAGTGGATGATAATTTTATTTGTCTGAAGGTCGATTACAGACTGAATGATCCTTCTTCTTCTATTTAATGGATAGAAAACTAATCGATATATAAAATTAGTAATCGGTTTTTAAACCGACAGAAGCGTCGATCACCGATTTTCGCAAGGTGTGCACTTAGGCTGAGGCTGTGGTCACAGTGTATGCGTCTTCTGGCGAATATGTTTGAACTATTCATCGTACTAGCGAGGCAATTGAACAAACATTGTTTACATCGTATATAATTGACTTCCCCAATCAGTCCCCAATAATCATCATCACGATTCGATCGACAAAGGGTTCGATTCCCCTCACAGCGTTATCTCGCCGTAGGAAAACGAAAAGCCAGAGACCGGTAGAAAGAGGATCATCATAGATAATGCGCATTCGAGGATTACAGCGCGCTAATAGGCGTTCGTTGAATGGTCGGCGTTGAAAGAGGAACACAACGCTGAAGGAAAAATAGCGCGATCCCTTTCATTCGGTTTTAATGGAACAGAGGTGAAAATTAAAATCCGCGAAATGAAAATGGCCGGCGAATGGAGAACGAAAAACTCGTGGCCATTGCCGAGTCAGGGGATCAATAGATAAAAGGGGTTGGGGAAGAGGTGTATAGAGACAGAGAACTGTTCTGAGGGTGTGAGGGAGAGAGAGAGAGAGAGAGTGACAGAGAGGGGGAGAAAGAGAAGAGAGAGGCAGAAAGAGGGACGTTCGCGGTGTTCGTTAATTGGTGGTGCTAATTAGCGCCGAGGCGTCGTCTCGAAAGCTGGTTCACCGTGTACCGGCGTGTTTATACGCTGCAACGAACGAAATTTCCATGTTAATAATCCGCCGTGTAATACAGGGACGGCGGGTATTACCGCATAAACGTGCATTCGAAAACGTTCCACTCGTATGCATCCGCGGGTGATTAGTCATTCGCCCCGTTTCTCGCTGCCCTCGTATTCCGCTGCTCCTTCACCACCGCCGATCAGCCTGGCGAGTAATTAGCTTTGTGTGGGTCAGAACGGAGGGAAGAAAGAGAGAAAGAAGCGAGCGAGGGAATCGGAGGAAGAGGGAGGAAAAAGGGACGAGGATCTTGGCTCGCGAACGTTCCACGAGGACGTCGGGTTTATCGTTGACCCATCGTCATCCATGATTAATTAGTATTAATTAATTAACCGAGGGCACACGTGGCCTGAACCCCAAGCGACCGTGTATGCAAATATCGATGCCAGTTCCACCAGGGATCTTTAGATTGCGCCGTTGTAGAAGAATACTGGAAAAATGGGGGTTGGAAAGTCTAATTGCTTTAGAGTTAGGAGCAGTCGAATAAATTCTAGTTCGATTAGTGTTCGAATGGATATTTATTCGGGTAGGAAATTAATAGATCAGTTATTCTGTATTTTTAATCGAATGAAACTAAACTGCACACGGTCCTCCACTCGCTCACTCACACGAAAAATCTTTTTCCATCTAGCTTTCCATTAGAGCTACCTGGTCTTCAGTAGATTTACGAAAACGAAACAGCTGGTGATTAGCAAAAATCCAAATAACACTGCCCTAGTCAATTAGCCCAAGAAGTAATACCCAAAGGATACTAACCGCAATAATGGTCGTGCAACGTAAGCGTGCAGCAAGAACACGTGTCCCCAGTAGAAAAATTGATAACCGTTCGTGAAACGTATCGTGCGGGCCGTAGACAAAGCGGCTGGTTTTTTAAACACAGCGCGCCCATTTGTTCAGTAGAAAGAGCGGGCGATACGAACGCGGTAGGCCGCGTGTTGGCCAATTGCGCTCGCGGAGGGCCGTTCGGTTTAACGGAAGTCGATTTGTACCGGGTCGAGATGAATCACGATCGGCGGGCTCCTTTCGCGGGCAAGAAAAACACGTGTCGCTTGAAAGCAAATGTATGTAGCCGACCCGCGGTCGGCGGTCCGTTTTCTCGCGGAAAGAAAAAGAATACGTTCCGCTCGACAATGCCGCGAACTGAGTCATCGTCGCTCACGAACCCGCCAAGCTTGGTTAATATATTTATCACGATGCCGTGCAAAGGTCGACTCGCCGACAAAGTCTGGCGACAGGGCGATCGCGATCGTCGATGGAGCGTGCCCCGAATCCGCGTACGGCCGCGTTTCACTTTCGACCAATTGGAAGGACTTTGATCGTGCCACGATGATGTGTAGCATGTTAGATAGCGCTGAGACTAATTGAGGAGTTTATTGGAGAAACGACCTTTGGGGATCTTTGTCTCTTTCTGAGAGAGCAGAAGAACTTGCTTCTTTAATTCTTGTTGAGTGGATTACTGTTTTGTGGACAGAATAGTCTGTAGATTGCAGTTACTAGAGTTTGTAGAGTTTTATTTTATAAAGCTTTGTTTTTTGTTCCTTTGCCAATTGTAGTGAATTACTCGTGTAAAAGGCAAATTAGCTGTTTAGAATCTTTTGTATGAAACAACGTCAACTTGGTAGAAGAAAGATAGCTTGACCAGAGATTCCAGCTCTTCGAATCTTCTATCGAGACTACTTTTGTCATTATGTATACTTCAACCATCTCTTCAATGACGATCCCAATGTTACAAAGCCTGTACCCTCTTTCTGAGTATGGTCACAACATAAGTTGACTACGCCATACACATAGTTACATATAGTATTGTAGACTTCAGTCATTACTGCAGATTAAATATTCGATAAGAAGAACTATGACCATGTTTGGAAATCAGATTTTTGCAAACGAGTCTTTCTTCCTGACAAAGATGATCAATTGCCTTCGATGTTATGTCTGTGATGACTTGGAGGGAAAACAAAGAACAAGAAAGTGTGCACACGTGTCAGTGTTAGGGCCTGCTAGTTGATTCATCATTAAACCTCCTTATCTTCAGCAAGCAAGTGTTTCAGATTTGCAAACGTTCAATATTTAAAAAACCGACGTATGAGGATACATATATGAATAATTAGTATGAGTAATTTGTGAAAGAAAGAACCGTGACGATGGAATAAGTGGATAATGAGTCAAGTGTACTCGTACGTTTGTAAACAGTTAACTGATCCAATTAACCATTTGCGCTGTAAATTAATTTCTATCTATTTTCTATCAGCGTTGTGTACTGTTACCCATGAAAGAACAAGTATATAGAATATTATTCTATATATGTTTAGTATATAGAATATTATTTTCAACTACCATTAGGAAGACAATTCATAACTAATAGAAACAAAAGAAGCAAAAAGATTCTAAAAGTGTATTTCAACACACAAGTAGTTATCTCAGCAATTAATCCCAACAAAATTCTCCAAAATTGCAATCCTTTCCCTCAACAAAAATCCATACTCTTTCCCCAAATAAATTCCAAAATACATAACTCTGCTTTTCCTGTCATCATACATCCAAAGATTCCTCAAAAACAGTAACACTGCCAAAGGCCTCTTTCCTCTCCCGAACAGGCACTAATTGGGCACTCTCTGTCCAGGTGACAAGATCCTCAAAACCCTCTCATAGCAGAGCAGCCTCGTGACGTATCCCCAGAGGGGCGAAGCCCCTTTTTCTCGGGTAAAACAGCCTGCGAGCAAGACGCAGGTATTATTAAATATGCCGTAACGACTGGGCTGAGTTATGGGATACAAGCCGCGAATTGGAAGCGTGTGATCTATCGACGGTAAATAAAGAGGTGTACGATTCGAAGGAGGTTGAACAGCGATATCGCGATCGATGATCTGGCGGTTATCCAGGTGCCTCGGCTAACCAGAACGACGTCGGCGCGCGTTTCTTTTAAATATCAGCCGCAGCTCGCAGCGGTGGTTCTAAAGCGCGTTCACGCGTTGTTATTTCTGCCCTTAGGGTCGTATTTGACTGGCCTATTGTAATTGTATCTCCACCGCTGGCAAACTCGGCCGTTTAATGAACACTTAAGATAACGATTGAAATAAAGATACCGTGGGAGCGGGGCTACGGTGCCTGTACGTTCGCTCGGATCACTTCTTCACTCGGCTACGTGGCTCGGAGATAGAACCAGAGATTTTGTGACCAGGAATAGAGGACGATGATCGCTAACGAGCTACGGCTACCTGGGAAATCTGAATGACGGAATCTGGGGGCTTGCTTAGATCCGTGTAGCAGCTGGAATTAGATGCGAAAGTGGAGCATCTATGCACATGATGCATCTATTTACTAGAGTGTGTATGGAGATACTGGTTCATCTTTGTGAAATAGTTCAATGAGGGTTTGTAATATGGACTTACTAATATAGTATTATTAGGATTCCCTCACGCCTTAAATGCAACGCAAAATTCTCTAAAACTTCTATGACACGAGCTGTGGCTCCAGGATTAAAAAATTGTTTTTAATTCATTTTCATATTCATTCTATGAAGCTTCTCTTCTTCTACTAGCTATTGCTATAATTTTTGTGTTTCAAAACGATCACCCACGTAGAGACGACGTGGCAAAGTGTTAATATTGTATCTAATACATCGTATTTCATATCGAAGCAACTGGGTTCAGTAAATCAGTTTAAGATGTTCATCGAACGAAATACCCAGGACGTGTGCTAGCGATCCCCAAAGATGAAGATACTCGAAACAGGAGGAAAATAACGCGGGCCCTTGAATAGAGATCTCCGATTGGAAACAGAAGTCGCCAGGCGGATCGGACGGATCGCGAGCGATGATCTCCTTTTCCAGGTACCTCCTCGGGCCAGAACAACACGTGTTGCTCTTAACTCTCCGTTCCTCCGTATGTGTATGCGAGTGCATTTGCATATTATAACGATATCGATATGGTGGCACGTTAATACCGCTGTCGTGGCGCTCGCCGTATAAGCGAGGCACACCTGCGCTCACGTTTGCGCGGCCCTCTGGCATCCGGCGATTGTCCATTCCCCGTCTTTCTTCGCTCCTCTCCACGTTCGACTCCCTTTTTCCCTCGTTTCACGATCTCTCGCCCGTTTCCCCTTTCGCTTTGCCGAGGGTGGCGCGATCGTCATGCTCCTCTGACTTCGCGACGATCTTTCGAACGTGGGATAGAGGACTGAAGAGGTTCGATGGGCAGTTGATTGTGATTTTATTGTAATGTCTTTTATTTTTGAAGGTGAATATTTTATTACTGATGGTGCTACAGAAAAGGGGGAGCATTTTAGAGAGAAATTAATTTAGAAGTGGAAAGTAGAGTCCTTGAGACGGTGTAGTCTTGATAAGTAATTATTATTAGAGTGAAATAAAAAAATGAAATTGTGTGGGTTTTATGGAAACGCTTTTGAAGGTGCTACAAGAGTCAACATTTTTAATTTTTTAGTTTTTTAATTGGTATTTAGTTATACAATTTTGGGTCTAGCAATTTTTGTATGCTTCTCGAGTGATAAATATT
The DNA here is from genome assembly GCF_051401765.1 of Calliopsis andreniformis. Taxonomy (NCBI): domain Eukaryota; kingdom Metazoa; phylum Arthropoda; class Insecta; order Hymenoptera; family Andrenidae; genus Calliopsis; species Calliopsis andreniformis. The sequence goes on from NC_135063.1 coordinate 8,525,002, forward strand.
TCATGCTTTCTTTTGAAACGGGATTCATATCGTGAGATATATAATGTTCCTAAAGCTGGATAGAAATAAGGAAGGTTTTAAAACAGAAAAGAATTTAAGAATAAACGTATGTAATTTTACCGCGTGAATGAAAAATAAATCAACCATAAGTTATTGTACTGCTTTCGTATTTGCAATCCATAACATTCTCAATTTTTCATCTAAATGCAGTCTCTAATCTTAACACGAAAAGTAAACATCGAAACGTCAGCCAATGAAATTTTACGTTCACGTACGTGGCGTACAACAGGAAGTCTTGACTATTTGTTTGAGAAATTCAATGTAAACATTGCATATACATTATTACACAAACATATCTGCACGTGTTCCATATCACTCTAACAACGCGCTATTACTATATTTATTTACAATGAAGGTGCAGGGAGTGATTATTCTGGTAGCGCTCATCATAACAAACAGAAAGGCTTCACTAGGTCCGACATCGACTGTCATTTGCTTCTCGATAGTGTAGCATTCTCTACCACGTTTCTTTTCTCTGTCAAGCTATTTTTACTAGTATTATATCAGTGTCTATATTCATACTGAAATTACATAGGGCGTAGAAAAACTGAAAATTTTTTATAGAAATTGCATCAATAGTTCTGTAACAGATTTGTAGTAGTAAATTTTTATTACCATTATTTTATTTCGTAGCCATCGTATTTTTGAAATTCCACTATTTTCATTTATTCCAAGAGCTAAGTTTGAAAACGATCTGAATTGAGAATAATCATTTTACTGTCTAAAGGTATCATATATTCCACACTTTCTACCAAGAGTCCTTATCAATTAAATTATCTTAAAATCCACGTTCTCGCCAACCCCGTTTACACAATTTCCATACGATAGTAGAGACTTTTCAGTTCTCCACAAAGCCTCTCCTTATCGCTGTCTTCCTTCTCGGGCATAAATCCTATCGTTGAAAAAGTAACGCTTGACATTTTCACGTACACACCACGCAACCGTAGCCAGTAACTGATTTACAAGCACCAATCGCCTTCGATAATGTATCGTTCATACACGATAGCCAGCGATACGTTTACGACAATACACGATCGTTAACAGTCTATGATTTTTTCCTCTGAACCGTCGAGGGGGAACGCTCGGTGCCACCAATAAACTCGACGCTCGTGTCTTAATATCATGCTACGTAGACCGCTACAAATTACCAGATCGACTTACCCATGGGTCACCGAGAAACGATCGAGGAATCGCGTTTAGCTGGTCAACAATGGCAGAGTGAAACGTACGGGAGTAATGATAAACGATAGGTAGCCGAGCCAATGTTCTGGTATGTTGAAAATTTTCAACCGTAAAGGTTTATCGCTCGTACGCGTACTGACTCTATCCGAGGCGAGTTTCGAAGGCGTTGTCAACGGGGAAGCGTAACGATATTATCGTGGTAATTACTCTAGACCGGTAATGGTGCTCGAACAACTGGTTGCGTTACGCTACTGCGTTATGATTCCAGCGGTTGATAGAAATGAGCATATTACGGCGCCGCGGCCTTTTTCTCGCAAGAATTCGTCGATGACTTCACTGAATGGAGAAACTGTGTTTCATTAGCTACTGCAATAACTCATTGTGGTGTAAGAATGTGTGGCGTTTAACTCTAGAAAGCCCAATGTGGTGGAAGGCTTATAATTAGACCTATTTTCGAAAGCCAATTATTGGAGATCTAGACAAATAATCTTGTGATTAAAACTGTAAGTATGTGAACATTTGTTGATCCTTTGAGGTTTCTAAGGGTAATGGTCTAGTTATAGTAGAACAATTGTTTTTTGTTTTTTGTGAGCCTAGTTGTTTGTATTTAAAGACATGTACTGTTGGGACTAGATCAAAGTGGTATCAAAGTGGAACACTTTTTAAGTTTACTTTCAGTTTATTACTAATTGTAAGTAATTATTTCTTCGTGTCCATAGTAGGTCTCATTGCTCAGTAGATGATATTATTTCTCGAATTTTATATTCTCATAAATAGGACGAGGTAGTCCCATTCGTCAGCAAATCGACTGCTTCCTCCTTCAGACCAGCTAAACCCTACCCTACCCCTGGTATTATCTAATCACCCCCAGAATAAAGTCACAACAGCCCTTGGAGCCGCATAGCGAATAGAAAACAGGCAGACAGCCCGACTATTACATCTAAAAATCTGATCATTGGCAGAACATGAAAGGCCCCAGGTCGAGGCGCTTCCTAAACACTCGTCGCAGCAGGTCGTCGATCAGAGTGGCTTCGTAGGAGCCTGGAAGTCGAGGGTTGGTTAACCAACCTCTTCCCTATTTGGCCGATCGCAGCGGGCGATCAGCATCGAGCAACAAAAGCCAAAATTGCGGAGCATTAGTCAAACATCGCCACGCCGTAAACTAAACCCGCTTGCTCGTCTCCTCTTCTCTCTCTCCACCACCGTTTGTCTGCTCTTTCTTTCATCTCTGCCAGCGCCAGGAGAGATCGTTCACCCCCTCCGTTCGATTGCCGATACTCTCCTTCGTCCGTTAGAAACAGGCCAGAATCTGACCACCTGGTGGCACCAAGAGCCTCTCGGATGAAGCCATCAATAACCTACGATCGACTAATGCCCGTGGCTTCTATGTGTATATATAGAAGCTCGTACATACATATTACGCCCATACAAACCGCATCTGGGCTTGCTAATGCGAATTATCGCTGGTCCCGCGCGCAGTTGGCAGAGAGGAGTGACGTGTGAGAACCGGGCGAAAAAAAGGCCAGCTCCTGGGAGGGATGAATGGACAGGAAAAGGAGAAAAACGAGGCGAAGGAGAGATAATAAGGAAGGGAGGCCAGAATCGTCTACAGAGAACGCGTGCATATTATGCCTGACTCAGCCTGCAGCCAGGAGCCTCATAAATCTCTCGCGCGGAACGCACTATGAGTTTCGACGATTCACTTGGCCTTCGATCTACACCCTGCTATAAATTTTTGGTAACCCAGGTTGAATAGTAGGTTGGTTCAATTGCCAGTCGATAGAGTGGCGATTGGACTGCGATTTTTACAGAAAAGTGAGTCTCTATGTGGAAGGAAGTGGATTGAGGTGTCGTGTCATATATCAGTTTTATTTCGTAGCTGTTTTATGGCAAAGTGTCATTGCATTTACTTCCTATTCTCAAATTTCAAGTCATACTTGGTTATTTCTAGAATTAACTTGATTTGTCATAGATCTGGTTCACATTCAAAACACTATACCTCAGTATTCTAGAATGTAGAGTACAGATGAGAGTACTACCCAGATTTTCTTCCTCATCTGAGTAGCTTATGTACCACAGACACTCAGACCAGTAAATATCTTATTAAGCATGAGTTGATCTACTCTCCAGTTCAAAAAACTGTGTCCTAATTTGAGTACCGAATCCATAAGTACCTTCTACTGCCTCAAACTACAAGAAACCAGACTCAAATAACACAGAATCCTCTGAACGAGAAAAAATTAGAATCCAGCGATACAGAAGCATAAAAGGAGCAACGCTGATAGTGACACTTTCAGCAAAGCAGCACGTGTGTCCTATAGTGGTCAGCGTGTTAACGTTGACTCAACGCCGATTTTTTTCGTCTTGCAACTGGACACGTGCTTGATCGTGTATATACGACGGCCGATATTAGTCGGCCAATTTGTGCTTAACATTGTTCACGAGCGTCACGAGCGTGTAATTAACGTGTGTCTCGAGGCGTGGGTCGGAATATCATTAACAGCAACGAGTCTCTATGAATTAGAATAAATCCGGCGTGTCAGCTGGACGGCCTGACCCCGTGTTTTATCGGCGAAAGAAAAAGATTTATTTGAATTCTTACGACACGGATTTCGAGATAAGAGGCGGCTACAGCCCGCTGCAGGGAGATCTATCTTCTGGTGTCAAACATTCCGGCTTCTTTTATCGGTGGGTGTGAAACACGGTTTCCTCGCGTCCCGCCATTGTCATGCTAATTATCGTCCGTATTGAGTCGGTGATAAATACTTTCAGTCGTAATAAGGCAATAGAAAAAACGTCGTGTAAACGAGGAACGTGTACACATAGGAAATTGTGTCATTTCCATTTTCTTTTATCAAATGGGGTTTCGATTGACCATAAATTATGGTTAATGGAGTTAGAAACGTAGAACACTGTGTTGCTGGACGTTTCAGGGTTGCTTGGATTTATAGTAATTATTAGTGTGGAATTTATGGAGGAAATAGATCAGCTATTGAATTCATTAGGGTCGGGTATAGATTGACTTTGAGAAAAAAATTTTTGTTTAGAATCTGTTCGCATTTTTTACTATACTTATATCTGGTCAGTAATACCTTGATTATTAGTTGAAATATAATTTTATTTTTTTACTGTTTCTTTGATAAGAATCACACTGATTAAAAAATTCTTGGGTTTATTTTGAAACAATGTACTATTTAAATAATTTTTGTAGTCCACATCTTTTAGTGAGCATATTTGAATTAAGGTAACTCTATTTCTTTTGTGAAAATTCAGTAATACAATTTCAATTAATTTATCCAGCTTTTATAAATAAAATAACATGTGATCTGATATACATCTGTGTGCTTGAGCCATTCTCTGGAAATCTGTATTTGTTCCGCAGTTGACATAATAGAAATAGAAATTAGTTGCGAAATGTCAGGAAACGGCTACACAAATACGAACTAGTACCTAACTTCTCATATTCCACAATCAACTAAGGAAAACTTCAAAAAATCATTTCTCTGTTAAACGAAACTATGATTATTCCAAAGCAATTTCTACCCAAATAAGCTACGCTGTTTAAATACTCATATTCTAAACATATCATTTAAATACTACGCAACCCTGCTCCAAAGCGCCTCGCAACTCCATAAAACAGATGTCCATTTTCGTCGCGGCTAATTACTTTTCTCCTATCTGATCATATACATGCAAACACGTCGCGCAACTCCCGCCATCGTGAGTCCCATTGATCATTAAAAAAAGCCGCGAGCACTGCGTTCTCGAGTCCATTTACGTGCGTCGTCGCGCAATTATGCAATAATTTATGAAGAGGGGCGCGTCGCGCGAGTCTAAAGTAAGTAATCATCCAATTATGTTTTTTAGAAATTCAGGGGCCCATAGAATGCCGAGTGGACAGAATGGGCCAGGGTTTGCGCGTCTTTCGCGAATTGAAATCCAGCCACGTATGTACCCGCGTTGCATTACCATACTCGTCATCGACTTGTCGCATTACATTCGCCTGGTGCGTCGAGTTTACCCAACTTGGCGACTTCCGGTGCAGCCGACCAAGTCCCCCGTCCTTCCTAACAGGGCTGTCAGTGGTCAGTCAAATTTAATTCGTGCCGATCGTGACCCACGATAACGTCGCTCCACTTACGGGGCCGACTTGGAAGAGGATTGGTCGATCGTACTCCTGAAAAAACAGCCTTTCGTCCGTTTCGGTAGAACAGCTTCCTTTCCCTCGGACGACGGTGATGAACCCTCGATGACAATGCATTTCGGCCGCTGCTTTGATGCGTGTTTGCTCGTTATGCCATTGTTGTTTCTGGTAATGGCTGACTCGTACGAATCGATTTTTGAGTGAAGGTTCTGTTGCTAGGATTGTAAGTTTGAAGATAATGAAACTTAGTTTTTATCACCATAAACTAGGGAAATATTAGTAACACGGAGTAACATTGGTAGTTATGAGTTCGTATATTTTTTAGTGAGACTATAGGGCGTTTAATATTACTGCAAAACGAAAGTAGACCAAACACTGTGCTCCAATTGAAGTACCTTATTACCCCTTCAAATATTTCAACTTATACTTGTTACACTCTGTGTACATATAATTTTTGAAGACCTAAATTTTGAAAAACTTATGAATTTGAATATTTGAGTATTTAAATACCTACTTATTTAAATATTTGAAGTTTCAAAGATTTGAAAATTAGAAGCTTCAGCGATTCAAAGGTTTGAGTATCAGTGTATAATGTGCCTTTATTGTGGTTGCATTTTTTAACTTTTGAATGTGGAACTAAAGAGTAATTGACGCTTGAGATAACACAATATTTGTGTTCTCAATAATCGGACAAATGAAAGTTCAGCTGCACAGATACGAGTCGTTCTTGGGAAAATGTAACGATCGATCGTACGTTACTGGTTAAACGTACCCGTGATGTAATTCCACGAAGAGCTAATGCTGTCGAACTCTCCTAGTGTGCTTCATTTCACGCTAGCGAAACCTTTTACTCAGAACTCCTGACCTCCGGCGACGTAGTCCAATAATCTGGTTAACGGCTTGTTGCTGATTTTATTTTTACCCACTGGTTGGCTTTCCCATTATTATGTTTTGTCGAATCGATTAACTACACCAGATAATCTCAGACAAAAAATAATTATGTAAGTCTGGACTTACTGTGTAACAGAAACTATGTAACATCGTTACTAATTTTTATTGTAGCAACCCCATTTATTCAACTTTTATAAAAAGATTTTGGAGAGAGAGTGAGGGAAAGAAAGTAGCAATATGAGATACCTATAATTTTTGTTTCCTATCATTTTTAATTAAATACTAGTTTAGCTTTCTGACCCAGGATATTTTATCTCCCATACAATTCGCTCTAAATAATTAAAAGGGCATCATTCTTCCCACGAAATTGAAAGAAACTAACTCAGCACCTCGAGCACGAAAGCTAGAAGTGACAGAGCCAAAGGAACAAGCTCAACGTGATACTTTTCGCAATTAGCTCTTCTTTCGAATTCATACGAGCGAGGCCGTGAGTCACTATGCACGCTGTCGCGTCCAGTAATCCGGTTAACGGCTCGACTCCTATGTTTTATCCTAATGAGAACAACAGCCACGTCCGATACGAGTCTCCTGGGAATCGGTGGCCACGACTGATGAAGATGGAGGTGGCCAATGCAGGAAAGTAGAGGAGAAAGGGGTCATTAAACCCGCGGGCGCGGAAGAAAGACGAGGGAAACGGCGAAACTGTGGGACAGAGACGGAGACTCGCGGCTTCCAGACCGCGCACGACACTGGACAGTGGCCGATACACTAATTTAATTAGCAGGAAATGGACGCGCCGCCTGCCAGGATCTATGCGGCCGTGTTAGGACACGTGCGTGTGCAGCGGCATTAATGCGTGGACAGGTTTAACAGGAGGCACGGTAGGGACCCTGGCTAGAAAGGGAGAGGCCCAGAAGGCATAGGTAGATCTTAGCCTGTTTGCATGAGCCAGCGATCGCGACGGCCTTTGTGATAACATCTACGGGATCGACGATAATGAGATACGAGCGAAATTGGAATAGAACGCGTCACGGTCAAAGAGCCTTCACGCTCTTGGCACCGTCGATGCTGGTTTTGCTGAGTATTGTGAAGTGGTAACTGGCAATTTCGCAACCTTCGCTTAATTGATAGAAATGGGAGGGTTCCTCTTTTTCGAATCAGTGGGGAATTATAGGTTCGGCCGTTTTTGTTCGAGATTTTGGATACGATTGGCGAGAGTGGTCGTGAATTCATGGAAGAATTTTACATATTATCTTTGATGATGCAAGGAAGTAACATGATCGCTATCGCTTCTGCTTTATGGGTGATGTGTAGTTTGTGTAATGTGTACCGTGCTTAGAGGCTGAATGGCGAACATGTCAGAATATATTAAAAATTCAATGCTTGATAAAAATCTTTATCTGTTATGGAAGTTTCGATTTCTTGTGAAATGAACAATTTTGGAAGCACCGAGAATCTTGATTCGTGTACCTCAGGTTGGCTAATTATTCAGCAGAAATATTAGCATAACATTTGAATTTGATTATGTTTCAGAATGTATCAATACGATTACTATTCTTGCTGCAACAATTATTTTTTAAGTGAAATGTACTACTTTTTATGACTAGTGATATTTTGAGATCTAAAAATGTGTATTCAATGCTTCCTACAGTTTGAAATCTACAATCTGCAATCTATGACGCCCATCAGACGTAACTATCGATAAAAATATGAATAACATCCCTTCAGATTGTCAATGAGTTCATGTATTATATCATAACTAACTGATATCGAATCACCAGCAGTCATATATCAACACACACACGAGAATAGTTATGGCTTTCTGAGGGTACGAAACGATTCCTTCGGACATAGCCGATCGGTAGCTATCGGTCGGTCAAAACATGGCAGTCAACCTGCCTGGTTCCTCTACAAAACGATTGTATCGTTATCTTCGATCGACAGGAAGAAATTACTCAGAAGGATGACAGTATGGTAGACGTTGAACGGCGGGGTTCACTATTATATTTATTAAGGCTACATCGAGATCGAAGAGCCGAGATAAAAGGGTGAGATGCTGTAACGAACAATGATAGACGAAGAAACAAAGAGAAGGTTGAAGCCGAGGCAGAGTGCTGCTCGTATATCGTGTCTTATGATCATGAACCTCTTCGATCACGTTTCCTTTCTTGCACGCGATCTGTTTCCTGATAAGACCTATCGATCCAGGGTTTTTCGACGTCTTCGACTGTACACCTGCGCTTTTGCGCGGACATTTTACATGATGCTAGGCGGAAGTCGTCAATTTTCGCGTAGATTTATTGGAAAGTATTGAAGTAAGCTTCTTATTAGTCAAGAAAAAGTAATTTCAGAGGTGTTAGAACCTAATCTGCTGGAGATCGTCTTCCGTAAAATTTAATGGCGATAGGAAGTGGTTACTAGAAGAGAAAGGATAGACAACGTAACAAAAATATAATGAGATTGTATTTATAATAATAGTTAGTATGAAGATTGCGAATAGCATTATGGGTAAGAATTTTTAATACTTTATACCCAGCTGCAAGGAAGTAGAAATGTGTTTCAGATTTTATATTTACCATTATTAAACCATCATGTTTATTAAACAGAGCACCTTTCTATTAGAAAACAAATTTTACTATGAAGAGTATTTTAGTTTATTGTGATCGTAATATTCTGCCAAACCAGTTATAATAGTTATTCGTAAGTATTCTGTGTCAGCTAGTCCTTCCAGGAACGATATACCAGAAGGATAGAATGAAAACATTTTTTGTTACAATTTCGAGTGATCGTGTGCTTAAGCTACCTGCGCTTGCCAAATTTTGTATTATGGCGCGGTCAGTGGCGCTGCGACTCTCGATTCGGTCACATCTCTGAAGTTGGCGCTTGGACCGCGGCGAAACGCGTCAACTTGCATAGTCGGTTGCGTTCAGAGTACTAAAACGAGCATTGTGCAAATAGTTTAGTGGTGTTTTATAGTAAAAAACTCATTCTGTGATCAATAGAACTGTGGTAATTAATTAATTTCGTGGTTAATACTTTTGGTGTCACAAAGTGTCAATCTCCAGATGAATTGTTCCATGGGAGCAGAATTTATGTGGTCTGTGTCTTCTAAAGGTAAGAAGAAGAAATTTTTGACTATTATTAACACGTCAAAAGATTATAACATTATAAAAATGATGTAATAGTTTTGTTTGTTCAATTTTGGTGTATTGTTTCTGTTTTATAAATTGTAATAAGGTTAGTGTCCATTGTCGTCATTTTCTGTACACTAGAGTATGTATTAGTATTTCTTGCAATGGTAATGTCTGTTTCATCGTGAAAAGTTTCGATGCTTTATGATTATAGAAATTCTGTTGTGTCGAATCGAAAAGAAATTAACCTTAGAAAATTTTTATTAAGCTGTTTCAATTAAAAATATTTAATATACTTACTCCTGTAGTAATGAAATATAGGTTTCAATACTTTAATATCTATTACGAAATTAATATTGTATGAAATATATATACATGTGAATTTTATTTTAATGTGAATAGAAAGTATGATCGTCATGGTTGTAATATATGTATAATAATGATTATTATAGACTATTGGATATTACAAACAACATTGTTTACGTATAATTATTTTAAACATACATAACAGAACATGTCACGGAGCTTACAAAAATCGTACTAAGCCCGCGTAATTTAAAATTCGTAACCTATTATATTCATGGAAATCTACCATAATTACATATCTATTACTTGCAAATCAATTGTAAAAACTACTACTTCTTCTTTCATATTCTTTCAAAAGAATATAAAAAATAAATAGCTATTCTATTTTTCATTTTATTTTACCAGAATATAAAATATTCTTTAAAGACATCTATTTCCATCTGTAATATTCTACTAAACGACACAATCTCTACTAATATACTCACTATTTTCCTATATATCACCTTTCTAAAAAAAATCAGAGGTGTATATATTTGCTTAACTCGCCATACATATAACTATAATCACCCAAAGCAAGAGGCTTCATGCCTCTAACGCGAAGCATATTCGTGTTGGGGTAATTCCACGCGAAATCGGGCACGTTTTGGAGTAATTTATTGTAGATTACTCAAATTTGAATATGTCGTAGTCTTTAATGATATTTAAACGCACCCCAAAGGATTTTTCAAAAATTTGAAAATTGTCGATTCGATGTTGGGAGAAGTCATAAAGGCGGGAAAAGGCGAAGCCTTCGCGGACCGGAAACGTCGAGCCGAGCGTCGATGGGCTGGGGGGACCGTGTCTATCCGTGTCGGAAGCGCGCATTGACGCAAAAAGCTTGGATCAGGCTGATTCTATCGGAGCGCTAACGACGCGAGCCTATTTAAAGAACGGATGCGAATATTAAAACGGGACTTGTGCAAACGGGCTTGTTAGATGTTGTTCGCGTATGGCGGAGGTTGATGCAGGTAGTCATTAGGGTATGGTTTCACTCGCGGAATTGACGCTGGTTTTTGCAGTTGACGATGAGCCTGTTCGAAGAAAAAATCCATTCCAGTTGGTTCGCGAGGAATCTGTAATGGAGTAGGCTGTTATTTAGAAGCATATCCCTCTGCAAAGGGGCGACTTGAACGCTGCGAGAGAGCTTGTATAGAAATGACTCTTCAGGATAAGTGATAGTAGGGATTCTTTATTACTTATTTTTCGGCGATTATGTTGCAAAGTATTTTATTAGGTTATTGCGAGATTAAAGTAGTAATTATGGAGTATATTTATAATAATTGTAACATAGTCGCGATTTCTAACATACTTGGTCAGTCGATATACTTATAAGCTTTTTAAGTTGCTCTTAGTTAAGAGCTAAACGAAGTATCAATTTTTCAGTCACTCAGGAAGCAGTCACTATTATCACCGATCGTCGACCATCGACCAAATTACAAACACAGAAATGACAGGTTCAATATGGTAATTATATCTAAGAAATAATAATATTACTTGAGAATTATCCACAGTGAGTTACTTCTGAGATATAATTACTATATTGAACCTACCATTTCTAATAACTGAGCGTGACTGCTCCCTTATCCCTCAGCTATCAACATATCTATTCCATAAACTACTACGAGTGACGTTACTACATTTTGATACTAGATGCATTTACCCTATCATCATACAATGTATAAGAATTGCACATGCACAAGTAACGGGTGCAGCTCCAAATGCATCCTGCTCGGGAGGTGCATCGACCGTGACCAGAAAGTGCATTCCGGTGTTTTCGGCGACAAAGTCGGAATGTCGGCGTCTTCACGGATACACGTAGCGGTCGCTTCCGGTGTTTCTCGCCGCGACCCGTTCGGGAAAATAATTAAGGCGCAGCCAGATGTGTCGGGGATGATAACGTTTCAGCTCTTTTTCGCGTGATCCCGTCCCTCCCATTTTCGTCGTCTTGTACGTCGTTATCTAGATCCCGTGGCGAGGGATACTTTCCACGGAGAGAATGGATTAGGGTGTAGAGAGAAGGAGAGCGAGATCGGCAGCGCGAGCGCGAGTCGTTGAACTGCACACGACGTTGTGCAATCCTTCCCTGTAGAAAAGGCTCGGCGGATTTATTGCCGGCATTTCGGCTGCTTTCGAAATCTTAACACGGTTCGCGGCTATTTCTTTTCTTTCGCCGTTTATCGCTCGCGTAGAGATTCGCGATAATCCCGTGGTAATTGAATAATGGGGCAATCGCGGTCGCTGAGTAATTAGGTAATTGGTAATGTCGCAATCACTGACAGAGGTTGCTGTGTTCTTAGCGTTAGAACTATCAAATGATTTGCGAGGTGTGTTTTACGACTTTGGAGTCTTCTTTTTTAATACTGGAAACAGCTGAAATAATTGGTTACAGGTACCTAGGCAGTGATAATATTCGAACATTCGTAAGGTAGATCTAGATTTGGAAATTCCTAGTGAATTTTATCTCCATTTCCACATTAATACAAAGTAAAATTTCCTTACTTGCGAAATTAATTGATTTTGGCAATTTTAAGGACACTTAAATGAGGAAAGAGATTTTTCTATAAGAAATTAAGAATTAATGGCTCCAATATTTCTACCATTCTGCTATAAATAAAATTTCTAGATATAAAAATTCACTTCATAATACTTCTGCTATTCTAACATAAATCTTCTTAAACCTGAATATATAAGTTATAAGTGCCAGATTAACGAGTCCCATCAGTGAAGGAAGTCGTTTCTCCCGAATTTCTGGAGGAAATTGATAAATATAGCGTAGGTGGAAGAGCAATTTCAAAAAAAAGTGGTGGTCTGAAATGAAACAGGTGAAGCCCCTGGAACCGACTTGCATTTCACACATTCCCTTGTGTAGGTATACCTGCATGATAGTGTGCAGCATAGAATAAAGGGGCTGCATCCGCTGTAGGACGCATCAACCGGACAGTAGGTTTCCTTGGTAGACGAAATTAATGTTATTATTGGACCAAATGTCCGGGGGCCACGTCGTGGGAAGAAACGTTTCTCAACAGCCTCCTCTTCCTTCGACTCGGTGTTACTTTTTCCTGTGCCTGTCTTCTACCTTGGCTATTTCTTCCTTCTCTAAACCACTTCAAACAGTTTGTCGTTTTTGCGTTTAGCAGTTAGGTAATATGGTGGACCCACAGTTTTATTATATACTATCTCAACTTTTTCTGAAGAATACTCATGGATAACTTATAGAAATTAATAAACCAGAGAAATACATTTCTTATAAGGTACACTGTTACAAATATTTTTTCAACATTTTTGTAAATTATGTCAACTGAAGATCAATTTCAATTCCTGTTTATATTATACGATATAACAAAAACTTGCTGCCAAATGTCGAGGTAAAATATGAAAACACTTCGACTGACTATTTTCTTTTATCAAAATCTCTGCTTTAGAATTAACTAAAATAAAAGACTTCTTAATAATTTTATTTCGGAGTCACTATAACAGAAAATCTCAACGCAACTTCCAATACTTCTACATAAAGTATTCAATAACTGAAACATTTCTGTGTTCCACTAATGCAACATTCACACAGAGAAACATTCGTCTAGATAGCACGAATGGAATGTCTCTAATTCAGTACAGAAATGGTGGGGGAATCAAAACCGATAAAAATTCCGCCCGATTACTTTCCGCAATTTGAACAACGCAACACTGGCTTTTCAAAATTCCGAAAAATCCTTTCAGCATTTCCGATCGACGATACGCGCGAGAGGTTTTAGCTGCGTTTCGAAGCGGAGCGCGCAGGTTTGCGGTGCAAAAAGGGACAGTCGGTAGTAACAAAAGGGAGGCGGGAAAGAGACGGAGTGAAAAAGCGAGAGAAAACGTGGCACGCAACGCGCGGGTAGATTGTATTCAAAGGCTCGACAGGAAGTAGGCGTTCGATGGAATTCGGCCAAGGTAGGAGCTGACCAAAGGTGGAAGTCGCCCATTACGATTACGTCCTTTCGTTTGTAAAAACAAACGTAGCCGCCGTCGTTCCACGATAATTATCATCGGCGATTACAACCGGGCAAAAACTACTTCTGAAAAGAACATTAAATGTTCATTATGCAGGAGGAAAAAGTACATTTTGAAGGGAAATTCCTCTGTTTTTTCTCTCTTATATGAATATCGGAGATTACTGTTCGAATTTACATTTAATTTGGTGTTGGAACGTGTGGGTAATGAATCTTTGCAAAATCTGATTTAATGTGAAGTAATATGCAGGGATTCACGAATTTATTCGCGAAGAATTATTAAACTTGTTATGTTCCAGTGTGAAAATATTTTAAGTTCTGTATTAAAGTTGGAGAAAATTGACTAGAAGTAAGAAAATATATCACAGTAGTTTTCTCAATTATTAATACGTCTATCAGTCACAAGATATTAATTCTAGTATGTCCTTTGGTCTTTCTCGAGTCCCTCAAAATTTCTCTTCTCAGCAATTTTCTTGGTATTACTAAAATGTATGTATATTCCTGATAGAGATTCAAAAATTTGGGCCTCGATAGTTATAAAAAAAGATTCAAAATTGTGCAGTGCACACAAAAAAATTAAACATTCTGTTGCAACAATCCTCATTCGAAATATTCTCATTACTACACTTACCCATTCACAGACGATAGATAAACGCGTGGGCCTTCTAACCAAAGATTTTCTCTATGTACAAAGAAAAAACACTGTGCATCCTTTGTCTGTCCTGTACGTTCGTTCGTTGATCATAGAAATCGCCAGATCTCCGGATCCATTCCCTCTCGTGCGAGTGTTTCATCATCGAAAATTTCCTAACAGCCACGCACGTCCATTTACTCGCTCGCCTTTTCGTTCCACGTTGCCTCTCCGTGGCCGATAGTCTTTAAATCCCCCAAGAATGATTGATTGCTCTCGCGTCATATCCATCCACTCGGCCCTTTTGCACGATTTCACTGTGTACCTTTCCTTTTTCCTGAGCCGTCAGCCGACCGGCTTTCTGACGGCTCGCGTATCGATTTTTTAAATAATTAACAGCTTGTCGTGTCCACTTCTGCGGATCCACGTCTCCTCTGCTTTTAGGCGTTCGACGATTTACCTTTCAGTGAGTGTGCTCGACGTTTTACGAGCGTCTATCGTGTCTCGTGAGCCGAGGAACACCTTTCGATGGTGTTCGGTGTCCGTCGCAGCCAGACGATGGTAATTTCGCGATTACGGTTGGAGTATTAGATACTCGATGTGTAAAGTAAAAGGAAATTTAGATGAAGGCGTCGAAAATAAATATAGCGATGATCGCAGACAAAATTTGCTGGAGCAGAAATACTCATAGTAACTTGCAATTAGAGTTTACGTTGCATTGAGAAGGGAGTTCATTAAGCGAAGTCACGACAGTGTACAAAGTTTAAAATTGAGGGTTTGTGTGTTCATATAAGGGTTGAGGAATTTTGTCTTTTCAAGATTTCTGTTATTCAGAAGAATTGAGAAAAATTTAATGAAGCTAGTGTTAAAAAAAGATAAATGAATGATATTTTGAAATCAGTTGAAATGAGACCATAGGACCCCATATTCTAATACTTGGAATCTCAGTACTAGAAAAGGCTCCAAGAAAAAAATTCAATAACACCTACATCATTACAAAATGTTTCAAATATAGGACAGTTTATCCCACTAATTCATACGGAAACCTCATTTCCGCCTGCAGCTACATAACTCGTTCGCGTTCACCATGCACCCTCCACAGAGTCAGGCTGCGTGAATTCTAGGAATGCGTCCCATTCCAATCGCACTTCCAGTAGCATATTATCCCACCTCTTTTATCTTCTCTTTTCACGTGTCATGCAATTGCTAATGTCCTGCAGGGTATCATAAATTGCGAGCGGTTTTCCTCCATTCTGGAGCGGCCTCTTCCATCGCATATCATTCTCATTCCTTCTTTCGCCTCTGGACCATTCGACTTTCCTATTATTGTGTCTTTGTGCATTTGCCCCCGTTCGCCTGATCTGTTTCTCTGAAGCGAGGACCCGAGGTAGGATCGATCTAAGACTCCAGAGGACAATTAACCACAACTTGTGATAGCTCTTCCTGAAGACCAATGCTAGAAACAAGAACGCACAGCCGCAGGAGCGTATCGCTGGAACAGGCGTGCAGCTCTCAGCTCAGCGATGCTGTATCGGCCGTATCGCAATGTGTGACGGGTGTGTTGGCAATATATCAGTCTAGCCCCGCCAGCCAGTCATCGTTGACAACGAGATATTAACACAATGCACGAGAAGACGTACACGTGCGTACATGAATGTACACGCAACCGCTGTCCTTCTGGTAGGCGATCGGCATGGAAATTACGGTGGCTGGTGTACGGCGATTGGACGAGGATTGTGATGTAGGGACATCGGGTAGGTGATAATCGAGTGGACAGAGAAATGGAGTTAGCGATGGGGGTGAATATTTGAATTATTTTATTAGAATGGTGGAACGGTGCAAAGAGGGTGGGATTTCTGTTAATGGTAGCAGAGGTTTGCTCGCGAGAGAAAATTTAGGTTTAGGGTGAAAAAGAAATTCTGATTTATATACTTACACTTTGTTTCGAGTGAAAGTATCTTAGATTTCTTTTATCACTCTGAGAACAGACATTTTTATTGTTATTTCAAGAGGCTATTTAATTTACTCAGATAGATGTATCATTCTCGTTGGTAGCAATGCACTTTACGCAGCACGAAAATTACTAATACCACAGTTTCACGTTATCGTCTGGCGCGGAGCTGATAATTAGAACGATATTGATAACGCGAACAGTGCTAGCAACAAATCACGAAGCTCGCTCCGGTCTGTGCTTATCAAAGCAGCGGATGAACGCGAAACTGTCCAGGACAGCTGTCGAAACAACCGTGCTTGTACAATAGCACACAGGCGTTAACGCGACGTTTTTGTTATTCGAAAAAGAATGCACGTCCACGACTTTGGTTCTATGAAAATCAAGTGATGAAATTTTTCACCAAATTTTCATTCGAACTTTTACATTTCGGAGTCACGATCTTTGAATTGAATTCTCGAGAATAATTCCCAATGGAGTGCAATGTTTCATTTAATTAGTTTCGATATTAATTAGAAAACATACGATTATCATGTTTACTGAATAAGGGACGGTGTAAAACTAAATATCTGATCTAGTCGAAGGGTTTAGTAATGCCTACTATCCTGTAAAAATACGCTTCAAATCTTGTTTAGATAATAGACATGTACATACTAGAACCGAGTACCCCTTAACGTACTATGAGTTGCGAAAACGCTAAACATTATATCGAAACAAGTAGACGAACAAGTATTATAATTGGCATTGCGTATCATACACTTCGCAACATTCTCTCAATCAGCTTGTACGTGCAACGAGCTGAATACGAGCTCAATTCGAAAGTGATTGTGTTCCGTCGCGCTGTAAATAGCGACCTTGGTTCTCCATGCTGCAAGCTTCAAGGCTACTGCAATCGGGTTGCATGAGTGGGTGGCTGTAAGCGACGTCGCGGGAGGGGAGATAAGGGTGCATTCACATCGTCTGCCGCGGAGACACGCGCTCCGCGGCTTATCTGTGATCTCTCGTATCAGCGTTTATCTGCAATCAGCTCCGGTCAACACCGCGTTCGGTATGCCTTTTACTCCAGACTGGCGTGAACCTATACGAAACAAATTTTTGCGCTACTTATAGAATTCGGAATTCTAGAATCTTTACCAAATGTATGATTTTAATTTTAATTTTCAAATATTTGAATATTCAAATTTTCAGATATTCGAATATTCAAATTTTCAAATATTCGAATATTCAAATTTTCAGATATTCGAATATTCAAATTTTCAGATATTCGAATATTCAAATTTTCAGATATTCGAATATTCAAATTTTCAAACATTCTAATATTCAAATTTTCAGATATTTGAATATTCAAACGTTCAAGTTCTCAAATACACAACTTCTCAAATATTCAACTTCTCGAATACGCAACTCCTCAAATACTTAACTTTTTTAATATTCAACTTCTCCTATATTCAACTTCTCCTATATTCAACTTCTCCTATATTCAACTTCTCCTATATTCAACTTCTCCTATATTCAACTTCTCCTATATTCAACTTCTCCTATATTCAACTTCTCCTATATTCAACTTCTCCTATATTCAACTTCTCATATATTCAACTTCTTGAATATGCAACTTCTTGAATATGCAACTTCTTGAATATGCAACTTCTTGAATATGCAACTTCTTGAATATGCAACTTCTTGAATATGCAACTTCTTAAGTATTCAACTTCTCAAATGTTCAGCTTCTCAAGTATTCAACTTCTCCAATATGCAACTCCTCAAGTATTTAACTTCACCAATATTCAACTTTTCCAACATTCAACTTTTCCAACATTCAACTTCTCCAATATTCAGCTTCTTCAATATTCAATTTCTCCAATATTCAACCTCTCCAATATTCAGCTTCTCAAGTACACAACTCCTCAAACGCACAAATTCTGACATTTTCTAGATTTCAAAATACTTAAATATCCAATGACTTGTTGCAACAACTCCAACAAAACGCGCTTGACCCTCTCCGCTCCAGTATCGGTTGCACCATGGCTGTATGGAAGCATGGCTCATTTGCAGAGTATACTAATTTACCCCGCCAATATCCGCGAGAGGCTACTTCTCTCGGAGTCGGAGGCGCATGAAATAGCTGCGGTTCAAATACACGCACGAGAGGCTTACGATCGGTCGCGATCATTTTTGCGGTCTTGACTCACGTCAATCAGTCGACGATCCACGCGAAACCGCACGCAATCTCCATCCGTGTAGGCCAAGCGTCTGCTCGCTGCACGCGGCCATAACGCGTGTGGATAGCTGCGCGTGGAATGCACCGTGTGCTGCACGTGTGTGGACACCTTGGGCGAAGTGCACGTAAACTGACGCGTTACGTGTCCATGCGAATCCGTGTTCGATCGGTCCTCCCCCTTTCTTTGCCCTCTCTACCCCTCGGCCCTGTCCGTCCCCCTTTTCTGTCTGTATTAAGTAAGAAATTGCGACGGGAACTAGGATTATTACGCGCTGGAAACAACCTGGTTACCGGGAAGAGCTGCTTACCGAGGCAGCGTGATTGTTCAGGCGAACCACAACGAAACGACACGAGATTGAGTTATAGATGCGGTCGATGCTCTTGCCAATAGCTGGCGGAGATCGTGTTGGTTCGAGTGGTTCGCCGGAGCGAATTGCTGTTGCGGAAGAGGACTGATCCGGTTCGAGAAGAGTGGGCACAGGTGCGTCAGCGTAAAAAGGACAATGTTGAGCCCTATGGATGTTTACTTGCCTAATGCATCGCTCAGATTGCTTGAGCAACTTGAATTTAAACATCGTGAATTCAAGTAGCTTGAATTGAAAGTCTTGTTCAGATTAGCCATGTGTTGCTGAGTCAGTTACTATGGTATGAACTATCGGCTTCTATTCTGATTGCATAACGATTATTTAGTCTGGAGGTTGAAACTCTGTTGTGGGATAGATGAAGAGGTATGAGGTGGAATACTGGGAGAAAAATGTTTGTTACTTTACGTTGCTAGCTGTAGTTACCAAACTACCTCACTGAAGACACTTCTTTAGCTAAAGTCACGATTGTTTTTCACTCTGAGAATATTTAGCTAATACTTATTTATACCTTGTCGCTTAGTAATCTATTTGTATATTCTAATTATACTCTGACCTTACCCTGAGCTTACTTTATCATCCTTCAATTCCAAAAAAAGTTGAGCACTATTCATTGCATATATACTTTTATAAATTCCTTCGTACAAATTTTCTTCTCTCACCTCATCATCGCAAATAGTACCATCGCCAAGATGATGGCAACGATAGTAGTGAACCTCCATCTTTCTCCAATCTTAGAATCATCTCTCCTATCGTACACTTACTCTATCAACATCCAGTTCCAGGCAGGAACTCAATATAGCGCAAAAAGTGATTAGAAAAATTAGTAGGAATGCAAGGTCGGTCGTTGCCACCGGAAAACTGGCAGCGGCAAATCAGGGATATGTAATAACCTGTAGTCAAGGTAGTCGCGTATCGTCAAACGGAAGCCGGTTGACCGCGGTGAAGACGACGACGCATCGTAATCGCGAGTTAGACTCGCAATTACAGTGTTGTCCCGATACGAGTCTGATAATACTCGCCTGTTTTCTTGGAACTATTCTTTCGCTTTACGTGGTTTTCACGTTTCAAAAGGCAAATTCAAGTGCATCGACTGGTATCGGCAATAAGTTTCTTATCAGTGAGATAGAGAAGTATTTGTACATTCAGATAGTTTACATAAATGTATACACCAACATTACATAAGAACTATTTTGTTCAACAAATTGTTGCATATAAAGATCTTGTTCTCTGAGAAACTGAATACTGTCCAATAGAGAAATAAGTCTACAAATACTTTTTTGATGAATTATTATTCCTGCATTATATTATTATAGAGTACACATGATGTAAGTGTTCTAGAGAAAACTAGTATACAAATATTTTTTATACGAATTATCATTATTTTTGTATTAATTTTCACATAGTGGTATTAAAACAGAAGCTGAAAGAATCTTCTTGTAATTGTTCCTAGAGTAATTGTTCCACTCATACTATATTAACGTAGATATAATTTATCCTCAAACCGTGAGAAATCTTTTGCGCTCGATCGAAATATATGACAAAGTTGCCAGTTTAATACACACTTAGCACCCCACACATTCTTCTTCCAAGCTCCTAACTTATTCTAAGTCGCGAGCTCGTAGCAAAGCAAGACTACATCATCTATTCTGAATGGTTCAGCGGCAGCGCTGTTGCTGCCGAAGTATCGGTATTCGGTTAGCTTTATAATGGTTCGGCTAACGTTTTCAGGTCCATAAATCGTGACTAGGGTATTGGGCAAGGCGCGAACTAATCGAGTGGCCCCTCTGCTGTTTCCCCTTAGGAACGGCCACCGTCCGATATTCCGTTCCGTTTCGTTTCATTGCGGTTTCCTTCTATCAATTATTTCGAATCTGAAATCGTGCCTATAAATCCATGGTCTCAGGATACGCCGCGTTATTATCCTATCCTATGGTCCCTCTCACCCTTGCTAGGCACCGTGGCTCGTTGATCGTGCAGAGAACGACCGCTGATCCTGGACGGTCGAGAAATTGCGGAAAGGATGCACACCCCTTTTAACGGGAGGCTTGATTATGGCTAAGTGGCCTAAATGATTTCCTCTGAAAAGTGTTTCCAAGTTGAGCTACAACCGTTTTCGTTTGTCGGTATCGCTTCACGGTTGCGCGGAAAGTGCTCTTTATCTTGGGGGAACCGTTATGGCGAAGGCTAGAGGAAAACGAACGAAACATTTTTAGAGAACGATGTAAAAAAAGAATATTATTGTAGTGAAATTATGTAGGGAATTTTTTGTGTGGAAGGACTTGTTGAAATTTTGTGTCTTTAGAATAAGACAGCTAATAGATTGTATTATCATAGAGTACTTTTTAGTTTTCATGTATTAAAGGTAATTATAATTACACTTTGATTTACAACACTGTTCGGTGATTGAATTCAAGCCTCAAAATTTTCAGGTCCTCAGATATTCAAATACTTAAATTTTTAACTTACAAATTCTTCAAGTTACATTACATCCCTACATATGTGACTCTACTTTGGTATAATACAGGTTGACATGAACTTTCAGTTGTACAAACATAGGTACCTATTCTTAGAGATATTTCATATTAGAAAAGTCAATGCAATTTCAGTTTTTAAACACACTGCATTAACGAGACAGAAATTCATAATTAGTACTTCTAGACTAGGAGATTTATTTGAGCCTTACACTAATCATTTACCACAGACACAGTTCGCCACGAGTGTTCAACTAGTCCCCTCTTCACTTCTGCCAAAGAGAGACTCTTAAAGACAGTCAGTCGATTCGAATGCGGCTCGTAGCTCTCGCCTAATTTCTTCATGGCAGCGTTACCGATGATACCTCCCGCGGTATAATAATATATTCCTCCTTTGTCTCCGTCTGCTCGGCCTCTTTCGTTCGTCCCGCAGGACTCTACTCTTTGTCTGTTCGCTCTTTGTTCTTACGCGGGACAATATAAGTCCGAGCACAATAAATTTGCTTCGCTCGACGCCTCGCTCCTCGCCTCGCACCGTCCCGCTTTTGCCGGCATTTTCTGCAAGAGATCTCCTTGCGAGATGTGCCATTCGTTGCTCTCGGGATGCAGTTGATAAGACGGGTTTCCATTAAGTCGCCCGGAAAAGCGAGCCCCGACGTCGCAGTGCGCTTCAAATAAGAGTCGAGAGAATACGGAGTTCTCAGTGGCAGCGATACGTGCAATTAGGTCGACGAGGAACCCACTCGCGAGGATTAACTATTTAATTTAACATGAATATTTAATCGTGCTATTAACGAGGGTTATGGTCCAGTTTGGGGAAAAATTGGGGAAGCTATCGTGTGGAGAAATTTTTGAAAAGTAGGGAAATGTGGATGTAGATAAATGGTTTCTTTGGTCAAATTGGAAT
The DNA here is from genome assembly GCF_051401765.1 of Calliopsis andreniformis. Taxonomy (NCBI): domain Eukaryota; kingdom Metazoa; phylum Arthropoda; class Insecta; order Hymenoptera; family Andrenidae; genus Calliopsis; species Calliopsis andreniformis. The sequence continues at coordinate 8,547,287 of NC_135063.1, forward strand.
GTATCATTTTTTTTTAGGGTATTGGGTGTTGTGGAAAATAATTTTGCGTGGAGTTGCTTTGATGGTTAAGATTCTAGAAGTAGATATTTGTACTGCCTGAGAGTCGATGGAGAAATGCACATACAAGGTATATTAAAAAATAATGTATTTTCCCATAAACTTGTTATTTTGACTAGGAACATTGTCTACTGAGGGAAATTTTTATTAATAAAAACAATGCAGTTAAAGTAACTACTTAAAATTAATTCCTACAGGCACTACATACCCACTGTACTTTGTGTTCATCATCAAAATCTAATTTCCCAAAAAGGATGTTTTGTCTAAAGAAATATTGTTCTCCATTTTCAATCTATTTTTCCCTAAAAACTCATAGCTTGAATTCCTGCCAATTCACAACAAAAATAATCTTCAGTACACCTCAATAATTTTCAAGCAAACACTACAATCAGTATTTCCCTCTTTTCCATTATTCCTTCGCTTTTCCCTTTCTTTATGCATGAAATGAAGTCCGAACGACGGCGCTCGAAAAACGTCATCGGATTTATTAGCATGCGGTCACGTGCGGCGAGTGCGACTATTTATCATACGGCGTTATCAGTGCAGCTGCCGCGGCTGCTATCACCGCGATGCCCAAATGCACACCACTCGCAGACTTTTTGGGCGTGACCTCCTGAATTCCATGAAATTTCATCGCGACGATGCCTCGTGCGTCCGATAAACCGTACGCGTCACCTCGCTCGTAAAAACTTTTTACCCCGAGCTGTTTCGAGCGTTTAGTTAATTACCAAGGCCCACCGCCTCCGGCACGAACGGCGATATCCATCCTCGTTTGGCTATTTTACGGCGGCCCGTCCCCGACGAATGTAACTTTGCATGCAAATTTTCTGCCGGGAAGATGAAAGCTGGCGACTTTGTGAGGTGGGCTTTAGCAACGAGCGTATACGCCACGGAACTTCAGGTTATTCGCTAAATCGATTTACGGTACAACCATAATTAACCTTTGCAACTTTCGAGTCACTCTCGTGGTAATCTTGCAATCACGAGCCGGATGCAGGGATGCTCATTTTGTGACGCGCGATAAGCGAATTAACGGGACGGAGATAAGACTGATGTTGAGTATGTATATGCACTTCGGCTGCTGATAGATTCTGCCGGGGTTTTTTCGTTTTCTGAAGTATTTGTGCTGCGCGGAGAGTGTTTGAAGAGTGACTTGTTTATGATGAACTTTACAATTTTGTCGAGATTCTTGCGGGGGATTGTGAATTTTATTTTTGAGATCAGTGAGCTGAGAGAAACATGTTGACTCTTTAATGCATCGCTGGTTTCAATGCACATGGGACTTTTTGGTGTTTCAAAACCAGTCGGATTAGCTGCACCACGTTCTAATTTATGTGAGACGTATTGAGTAGCGTTAGTTTATTTCACGGATTTGAGTTGGTTAATTATAGTTGGATGTTTAATAGAGCTAAGATGTACTTGTGAAAAATAATTATGTGCGCAATTGGCTACACCGTGTGGGGCAAATAATATATCTGAACAAGAAATTCTGAACTTAGGTAAGAACACATTTAATCTTCTATAATGCCATGTAACTTGAGAGTTATGTACACGCTCATATACTGTGCAGTTTGCAATTTCGTTATCAATTTATATCCAGCGAGGAATGCTGACCTCGTTACAAAAAAATTGTTGTATATTTAACTAACGATATTATGCCGTATGTCATAAATGTCATAGTTGAGCGATATATCTAACATTCCAATTTTGATATATTAGGCAATAGAGCATTCGAATATTGAATTCCTGCTCATGGTTATGAACACCTTTCTAAGAGACGAAACGCAGCCAAAAATATACGAGATAATTACGCAATTTAAAATACCCAGACAGGGATATTAATTTTCCTCCTATCCCATAAAATTTCATTCCCATCACATATATAAGTATTAATTGCGTCCCATGAAAAGTCCCTCGGAACCATTGCCCCTAATGCTACTCAAAGAACTTCTGATGGAACACGAATAGTGCCTAATACTAAAACGAAGGTATCGATAAACCAAGAACTCCCCTCTGAGTCTATCTCTTCGCTATGCTTCAACCTTTCTATGCCCAACCACCCTAAGCATCGCCTAGAGCACTCGCGTAAAGCAAATCCTCTGAATAATAACAATAACACAGTCGTACCGATTCTATTCTCGTACCGCGGAGTCTGTTTTTATATATCTGCCTACAGCAAATCCCAGCCAGCTTGTTTATCCGTTCCTCTCGTCGCGTATCATCTCCTTTTGCGAAGCGACCGACGGATTTACGAATCGTCGAATGACTGCGGCATGCGATCGAGATCCGCCTCGAAATCCGTCCGTCTGGTGTAATAATCGGAAATCGACGGTGCCCAAGACGGTCTCTCGCGGTGTATATTCTGACACGGCGGGGTCGTACAGTGCCGGGTGGTAGGTATTACGACTGATTGTGAGCACAATGGTGGTAATATCTCGTGATTTAGTAGCGGGCGCGGCTAGATAGCCAGACCTGGCGTTCCATTACGCGGCCGCGGATGCTCCTCTTCTTCTTTTCCTCTGCTCTCTGTTTCCTCCGAGAGGAGACGAGAGGAGCGGGCACGCTCGTAATAAAACGAAGGTGGTTCGCGAGGGGGGGGGGGCGTAAATGCGCGATCCACGGACACGAGATTCGTCTAAGAACGCTGCACTCTGGCCTTTGACATCACCCACCTCCTCGACGCTCGCGATGGCGGAGTATCTTTGGGATGTGCACGTATTTTTCGAGCGGAATTCTTGTCGAGCGCGTGGGATGATTAATTCTCGTGACAAGGTTGGATTGTTTTCGAGAGTGAGGAATTGTCGCTGAGGCAAACTGTTTTGTTGGACGTTCCACGAGGTATTCGATTTAGACTTGCTGTTATTTTCATCTTTGCGTGGAATTATTTCTTCTGCTTCTTTTGTTATGCTTGGTTTCGCGTGGCGTGGTTGAACGTCAGTGAAGAGAGTTTACATGTTGTGTAGGCTCATTTAAGGTAGCGAAATTTGGAGAATATTGTGTGTCATAGTTAGCAATTTTTGAGATATGAACTGCTTATAGAAGCTTCATAATATTTTTTTATTATTTTTCTTGAGGTGTGGTACAGTTTTATGGAGAGTTTCTTCCCATAGTTTTTACTGAAACTTGTCTGATTCACTTTCTTTTGAAGATTAGTGCCTAAACTGATAATTGCTGATAACAATGAAAATAATTAATACAATTATTTTCACATTTACTACTATACTATTTATAATATATATTTTGTATTACATAATATAGTATATCATTTGTAGTAATACTACTACTATTTTGAAACATCAGAGAGTAAAATTGAACAGAAATATAAATAGACATTATATCCTCGAATGACACATACTACGGAAATAGATACGTAAGTATTGCATGAAAATGCTTTTCCAGATAAAAACAGCACACTCTTATTCTCAGACTTCAGGTTCGCAGACATCTCAAAATTGATGCCTCTTTAGACGCTCTTCCATTAACTCGATGATATAAACTTTATTCAGCATGTAATATCAGGTCTCCCAAAATTCATGAATATTCCTCTCCTCAGCAGCTCACACGTCAGTCACTCATTACTCGTCAACGTCCTTCCGTTCTCTTTCCGCAAGAGTCGTACGGCCGAGTAGAGCACAATGGACGCGGCGATGAAACAAGCCGACGAGCCAACGCCATTACACGACACGCGAAAACAACTTCGCGAACTTGTTGCCGCAGATTTATCAGCCGGTCGGCGGTAGGTTTATCAGGATCAGCCACTCTCGCCTCTCTTTTTATCGTGTCGGCCAGGTGCTTCTGGGCTGCGCGTGGGTGTTCACGGAATTTTCGGTAGCACGTGCACGCGTGCAGTCCCTCCCGTGTACAACGGAGTAGCTACCGTACGCGACATAAATAACCTTCGATAAGCCCCCGCTGGACAGGCTTTCGCTACCAATCTTGCCCGCGTTCTGCAGAAACGACGGGTATTAGCGGAATATTTCTCTGTAACCGACCATCTGTCTCTTTTAACGCTGAAAAATAACGCGACGTGATCCTTGGTAAGCTCTGGGTTAAGGGACCAGTCTTCCACGCCTTGGGCATGCCATTAGATTTTTGGCCACTCGTGATGAGTTAATCTATCGGTTGTGAAAATGTATTTGGTGTGGAAATTGAGTTACTTAGATGGAACTCTGTTGGTAGCTTGTCTGAAATTATTCTACTGAGTTATCAGTTCTACGAGATGTAATATTCTTCCTTTATTTATACCTGTAGGTTACGAAAGTGTTCCTGGGATCAGAGGACACTTATTTGGAAACTTATTCCAGTGTTCCCTTGATATAGACTCATGATTTACTCATGTGTCTATAGCAAAGGATAGACTTCTAAGTCGACATTTCTAGCTCAAATCTTTAATACCATCACATCTCGAGATTATCTCATTCTTGTTCTTTTAAGAAGAAAGTTCTTTTAATTTAATTCTTTTAATTTATGTCAGACATGTAACTTCACCTGATAATCATCAAGTTTCTTAAGTATATGACTTACGTCGTTTCGCTTTATAACCACAGAAGTGTTATATATTCTAATGAAAGCTCCACAAAAATGACCCATCAGTGTTATACAATGATCTCTATCGATGGAAACTAGGTACTGAATGTTGAATCGCGACGCGAGCCACCGAAGCATTTTCATTCCCATTCCACAGCCGCAACAGCGACCTTACTTTTGTGCTTTGGGTTGCATCAAACCCGTTGTTCCGCCTACACGACGGAGTAATTTGCACGTACGCTGGCTGCTTGCCGATACGACCTCTGAATACAAGCGATGCCCCATTTGCAAATGTCAAATTGTCCATACGCATTACATCCGTTCCTGCTACGTGCCGAAGTGTCTGTTAGGTAGCAGTCCGACGAGCTTCTTTGCATGTAATTATCATCGGTTCAACATCGAATTCCGTGTCCAGACGAACGGGGAATCGTTTCTGTTTGAATCCTCTTGCGTCAGCATTAGAACGGAAATTCTAATGCGAGAAGAGTTGACAACGCGAACAATATTGCGGATTTGGCTAGAAACTTTCGGTTGTTGAATAGAAGTACGAAGAAAAAATTTTTTGTGATGAAACGAATTGCTAAGGGGGAAGTTGAAGTTAAATATTTTTAGAGAAATTGCTTTTGATCTGTTAGAATTTCTTGAGATAAGTACTATGCATAATTATTGGTATAGTTGAAAGTAGGTATTACTACTCGTGAATTTGGATATAGTAGAAATACGTAAGATATTTGAAAATTTGAATACTAGGTAATTTAAATATTTGAATACTTAAATATTGGAATATTTAAAAATTTAAATACTAGATAATTTAAATATTTGAATGCTTAAATATTGGAATATTCAAAAATTGAAATATTTAAATATTAAACAGTTGAATATTTCCAAATTGTCGAATATTTCAAAATTAATTATTACATATGTAATTTCATCAAATTTTACGCAATGTAAGTTACCCAGAAATTTTCCGATTAAATTATTTCACACAAATTCAAGAAACACTTGCTGCTTTGTGAGGGAATTAGTTGAATTGTATCGCCATTAATCGCAGCAAGGGTTGCCTTTTCACGTCACCTCTAATGCACCATTAATGGTATTAATGGCTTGTTAATGCCACGCTGTGGTGTCCGATTTCCAAGCGGCAGCCGGTTCGCAAATGTCAGATATCTCGCATATTCCACCGCTTTCTTGTTTCTTAACTAGAGGAGTTGCTTGTTAACGGTATACACACGCTGTAGGATAACTCATTTCGCAGGCCTTCTAGCGCTGTAAATTTCATGTCTGAACGAACAGACGGTGATTGTGTGGTGCATGTTTTTATATGGTATTGGTAGTCTAAAGCTGATAATTTTGTCGTTATAACGAATTGAATGGTCACGCCAATGGTTAACAAATAGCTCGTTAAAAGGAAAATGTTAAACTGTCGTAGTGTTGCTGGCAACTTGTTACGTCGATGGCTATATACTTGTTACATTGTTTTCTTCTGAAATCTTCGAACCTAAATTATGGTATATAAATTATGCATCCTTGACTTTATACAGAGAGTTCCCTGTAACTTTATGATTAAATCTAAGGAGACAGGATTAGAGACACTGAAATGCATTAGAAATTGAAATTACGTGATTTGAATTGTAAAATTCTGCATTTCGTAGGCATGTAAAACGCCAAGAAAGTGCATTTAAACTAGTGAATTAGTATTTGGTTTTTCTTTAATGTTCCATTCAGAGTTTTTCATAATTTGTGTGTTATTTTCGTGTTCTATGTTTATCGATGAACATAAAAAAAACTCAGGAGAACTAGCGTTTTATGTAAGTTTCCAGATAAGTCACACTGCTTCTATTTCGGCTCCCAATGGAAGCTGATGTTGCTATATAAAATAAGCAAGCGAGGTTTACGAGAGTCCCAAGATCTTTGAAATCACTTTACTACCGAATAATGTCATAAAGCGTGACTGTTGGGCAAGCATATTTCGGATGGAGGAAACGTAGCGAGGTCTTAAAAACAGTATGGGGTAAAGACAGTAGCAAATTTAAGCGTTTGACTTCGACTGCATTTTGTCCACGATTTGTGTCTCATATTATATGTCTAAATACATCACTGTAAAAAGACACTTTTGACTTGAATGCATCTGTAATAAATATTAAAGAACACACTTTATGGTTTATGAATGTTGCAGAGATCATTTATTGCATTACTTAAGCTTTTCTTAGGAAAGCCTTTGTATGTACTCTTCACTGATAATATATTGTAGTTTTGATGTCTGATCAACGATGACTCTATCTCCTAGCCAGTGAAAAATCAATCTCTAGACTTATTGACTATAGAAGAAAACTCAAATTCTGGTGTATAGTTATTCCTAAGATCTAGAGTGTACTTTTTTTAATTTCAACTCTCACAGCATCCGTCTGACCAAGGATGTCTCAATCCCCTAGTTATTATACAAGGGACCAATTTCTGGCAGCTTTAGAGCATCTTTCGAGCTTTGTGCGTACCAGTCATTTCTAGAAGAACAATTTATTATATCTGAGCAATTTATTATACCTGAATGCAATACTTGCTTTTTTATTGGAAAAATCATTCTGGCAACATTTATGCCTCATATGATTCTAAAGATCCAAAAATGTTTATTCATTCCTCCACCTCGAACTCATAATTGCAAGGAATACTAGTTTCTTCTGCGAAGGAACTCATAATTTAAATAGCTTTCTCTCGACACTAACAAATTCATTTCGAACCAACAGTATTTAATACACAATTTGTCTCTATTTTATTCCGTTCACCTTTAAAATACGAAAGATGAATACATCAGTACACTCAACTAAACTCCTCCAGCTAACACCATCAAACACACCCACGCAGCAATCACTACCAACCTCCGCCCAGAAAAATTCAATTTCCCCACGATTCATGCCCAAGATCGCCAACAGTCCGCACTCCGCGCGCGCCGAACTGGTCCGCTTTCACACGGCCGAAAGTAAGATACGAATCGAGCCCCGGCAGCATTTCTCAATAAACTCGTTCCCATAGGAACGCCAGTAAACCTCGAAAGTCCGCTCGCGGGCTGACATCGCTCCGTCTTGCGCTAATTGACCATATTATGGAAAACAGCAGGGTCAAGTACCCACGCGACCTCTGATGTCATCGTCGCGTTGCAACGGCGCATAAAGTGGATTCCGCGGTCGCGCGCGCGCTGGAGGATGGGGCGTCGTTAAGGACATTCCGCTTTGTTACATTTGTTTACGCAGAACCGGTGCGTTGCGTTCGCACGCGAGGGCCGCTGATGCACAGGCGATCGTAAAGTTGAATTTAATACGCGTCGGATGCGCGGAGGTCGTCGGGCAACGCAACAGGCCGAGCTAGTCGCGAGCGCGTTGAACGAGGGTATCGTCGATGCGGCGAGAAAAACGCGTTACAACGCGGGAAAGCCCTTGTAATACATCACTGTTCGCGCGACGTACAACGGGGCTCGGCCTGGGAATTTATTTTACGGTTTTGTGAAAACGCTAACGATCCGCGACTGTGCCAGGTGGCTACGCGAGATTTGCATCTCTGTAGAGGGGGAGATGAATGAACTAACTATTGGCCTCTCGAAAACGATTGATTGTATGAAAAACGTGCGGTTACCGGAAAGAGCGTAAAGAATTTCCTTTAGGTACTCCTATTTGTTACTAAATTGTATACATCTGTTATAATGTGAGAAGTTTGTAAAGCATCTTGCATCTCATTAATAATAATGGCGTGAAACGCTGGGAATATATTATAATTCTAATAGCTGCAATTCGTTACACCGTTCGGACTGACTGGCGATATGTCATAGAGCAATGCTTTCTGGGTTTCTTTGAAGTGTAACGACACTTGATGGATGACATGTAATTTGTTGTGTAACACGAAAATGTTATTTAGGATAGTGCTATGTAATGTTCTTTTTTTTTTCTTTTTTTAACAGGTATTGAAAGTTTGTTGTAGACGGTGATATGCGATTGAGGATAGTTGATGATAGGTGTTAGAAATTTTAGGAAGTTATTCTACAGACAGAAATCAGATGAAATTGTGTTAGAGACTTTGTTTCTGAATTATTAATTGGTAAAGCTACTCCTGAAACATGAGTGAAATGTCTGAACTGACTTATTCTACTAGTATACTACATGTCTGACCTAGTAACTGCTTGCCGCCAGTAGAATAGATCCCAAGTCAGACACGTCTCACGCACATTTTAGATACATCTTTAACAATTAATAACTTAAAAACCAAGCCCCAAATACAATTTCATCATTTTTTATTTTCGTCCTATTATGGCATATAAAATCACTCATTAACTCTAAAACGATTAACTCTCTCATTAACTCTTCGGGGTCAGCGTCGACCTCATAAAATTTTAAACTTGAAGATCTATTTAACCTGCACTCCGAAGTATCTTAAAAATTTCTTTTTCTGTAAATAGGAATTAGGTTAAGCCTCTGTCTTTTTTCCAAAAAGTTTTTCGAAAATAATACGTATTACTTTAAATATTAAAATTCTTTTTGGAGCTCGCCCACATTGTTACTTACGTAGAAAAATATCAGACTGTCGTTCCAGGGTTAAAAATTGTAACACCTCTTGTTGATTACTTCGTACAGTATAGATTCAACCTTAACAGAGACTAAAACCGACAATAAGTTCACTATTCTCTTGCAATTAATTTGCGTATCGCGATGACACGAGACTATAATAAACTTAGGACATGGACTTCCTAAAGAAAGCAGTGAATAATGGGGTGGTGACATCTGTAAACTCTCCTAAAGTTTCCAAAACCCAACGAAGGTCTCTAGAACCGTCTTCAAAGTACTGTGCTCGCGCAAGCCGATGCGATAAGCCTGGGCCCCGCTTGAACGGGTCTCCTCTCATCCCCCAGTGTCCTCTTCTTTCTCCGTCATCATCATCTTCTTACACTCGGGGCCCGTGCACGCGGGTAGCATCGACCATCATTCATCACTCGGCACTTTTTGGTACGGCCGACAAGTTCCGAGAATGCTGGTGCAATTATATTAAACATAAATCAGTTATAACAAGCGTACGTGGCTGCAATGAGGAGCGCACTATCGACGCGTACCTCGGTGCGCCTGTTCGACGCTGCATCGCGCTCTTTTCTTCCTGTTTCTATCGTTCCCTTTCCTCTTTATTTTTGTCTGGTTTTGAAATGCGTGTCGTGACGTATATCGGCTGTCAGCTACGCGCGATGCGGGCAAACGTGGCTCGCTGAGAGTTCGTGGCTGTTGGGGAGTATGAGTGTAGGGGACATTGCATGAAATGGTACGTGGAACTTTTGGATGACAGGAATGGGAAAAATGTTAGTTTCGGATGGGAATGTGTGAGGTTTTGAAGTTGAGCAGGTTTGATGTTTGTTCTAGTGAAGAATGAATTGTTTACTGTATAGTAGGGAACATTTGTGGTTATAAGATAAGGTAGTATAAGGAGATTAGCTTATGAAGTTTTGAACCACGATTTTGTACTACAAAGTACGCTATTATATTCTTATTTTTATAAAGTAAAGAGTTCCTTTAATTCAATCTCCTTTTTCTGAAAATACAACCTATGTGTCATGAACATCAGTTAAGGTACAGACCCCAATTTTTGGAAACTGTGATTCATAGATTCTACCTTGCATCCACATGTATTTTTGCTATCAAATGTGGACTGTGAAATGATCTAGTTAACTTTAAGTATTCTTCTCAAACCTAAGGACAAGATGAAGAGAATCCCTAATCCCGAGTAAAGAGGTTGTACCATCGGGCGTCTATGAAGCCAACATGGTATAATTCCCCATCGCCAGTTATCTTGATCGGCGCTGGTACAAGGCGCCACGATGCCGATAGAGTCATTAGGAGATGCCTAATAAATAGACGAAACTCATGGAATAAAGTTCCGAAGCGTGGAGGCCTGGTTAAGAATGCCTCGAAGACGAAGGCCAGCACGCGCGAACCTCGCGAACTTGGAACACGGAGCCCTCGACGCCATAAAGATTACACGGGGTCCCCTTCGAGCTCTCTGGCTGGCCAGGTTCGCGACTTTTATTGTTCCATCGGCGTTTTATCGAATTAATATCATGTGCCTACGTGTTAGGGAACTTTTATGAGGTCCGCCGATGGATACTGGGACCTCTTATCCAGCGTGATTCCGTGGGCCAATTAACTTTACGATGAATAATGTCAAATAAATAACGTAGCGGCACGACTAACACCGTCAGAAGCTATTAACCGCGTAGAACCGCGCCGGTGTCCGCGTTCGGACGCCACAGCGCCTGCAATTTATGCGCATAATTACGCAACAGTTAATGGTTTGGATTACACCACTTATTACGCGATTAATAACAGCCACCCTGTTAACGCGCCGCGGGTAACGATTTCAGTTAAACGGTTAGAACGCTGCCAGCTCTCCTGGCCAGGCGTTTCCAGGTTCGATCGACCCCTGCCAGCGGTGAGGGTAGTCTGAGGGTAGATGGTGTCTGATCGAGTTTGGGGTTTGTTGGACCCTGCCTGGAAATTGGATCAAGAACGTTGCAAGTAGTATCTAAAGGAGAACAATGTGTTTCTGGGTAGTTTGAGAATTGATGAGAGTGGTGGTATGATGGTTTATACGTCGAATTGGGGAAGATTTGTGAATTGAATAATTAAGTATTTAATGTAGATACTCTGTTGAACAGAATATACTGTAATCGTCAAGTTAGGGTTATCCAGAATTTGATTAAGCTGTGCACGTTATGAATAAACCTATGCAGTTTTTAAATGTTATAAATTATTATTCAAGTATCGTATTCAGTTTAGTATCTTCTGCTATAAATTCTTATGAATATTATGGTCGTGTAGATTAATGTCATTCATAATTGCACCTAATTGGTCATAAACATATCGAGTCGCGTTAATTGTCGAGCAAACTTGATATATATTTATATGTGTCTACTGAACTTGATATATATTTATATGTGTCTACTGATACAATACAATTAGTTTCTAAATTTAAATCACTACACTTAGCAATCTTAATATCCAAATATTTAAAATCTTCGAGGTTTATATTATTAATGAATTGCTGAGGGTACTCGAAGATCCTTTCGTAAATATGCAAAGATCATTATCAAAACTTCTAGTTCATAAAATTTCAAAGATGCCCAGGCTCTCAAGCAAACTACGCTACCTCTTTAAAATGTTAACTTATGGCGACCCGCCTTCCTAGCCATAAATATCACTAATATTTATGGTGTATTTAATTTCATCCCATCATAATCTTTCATTGTACCGATTCGATTCTCCACTTGGAACTTTCTTCTCCCGTATTTCACTTGCTTCATCTCCCGAGCGAAGGCCAGCAGCGCAACGGGGGCTGGTCACCGCCCTTTAAAGACAGCGCTCTTTCTTGTCCAGAAATTTATCGTTGCTTAGACGTTCTAATATACACACACTGTTGGGGAACAAACCTACTAGAGGCCCAACGTGACTCCCTTTCCCCCTTCCTGCCTATTTCACAATTCTCCATCTCCCTTTTTCTCGCTACGCGCTCGCTACACGTGTACATTATACACTGAGGTATAGTGGAGAGAGAAGGAGAGGATCGTATCTCATCTGCCTCCCCTTTTGCCCTCTACGGCTCATAGATATCGTTCTCATACATTTTCATTCGGTTTTAGCGCTCGTAGGAAGAAGAAAGGTGGAAGCGCGAGTTAGGACGAGGCTGAGAGGTAGCAGGGATGAGAAGGGCTCAGTGAACGTCTCTACGGCGATTCTCCTAATAAGGTGCTCCCCTTATCGACGCCACTAATCGGACTGACCTTACTAGGAGACGAAATAAACTCTCCGAAACCTGGTCTCGGCTTTTCCCCGCCGTTCAATTTGTTATTGCGCCGAGGGAACGCGATGCGCCGTTGCCAGGACATGTGGTGATACAGGATGAGGAGGCACTTGTGTGCTTTACTATCTGCTATCTCCAGACGCGATAACGATACTTATGTTGATGATTCGAAGCATTGGGAATTGTGGAACTTCAGGGGAGTTGGGAAACTCTGGGTTGCAGTTGGAGGATTGTAGCAATCTGAAGGATCTGATGGGTTTTAAGGATAATTGGGGGTTCCTTGGAACCTTGATACCTTGAATATATCAATTTTAGGATGTTTCGATATCCATATGTCTACCATTTCATTTTCTTAGAATAGGTAATAGGAGTTAAAATAATAAGATTTATATTTCTAAATTCTTCTCTTTCTATTTATTAAAAAATCTTGAAATATTGTACAATTTATAGCTTATAGTTTACAGTATATTCTACGTACTGCATAGTTTTAAAACTAGAGTGCTCAGAATTCAAGAAATATCTGACATTAAAGTTACTTCGAAATATAAATTTTATATTGAATTTGGTTCTACGAATAGGAAACCCAGCTAGACCAAAGTTCACTGATGCTAATATAGCTAACTAACAGACACATCTTACGATGCCCTTAAATAGCAATGTAAATTAAGTAACACCTAACTTTGATCCACGTCCTGAGAAAAAGGAGCAAGAATAATAGCGAGTCACGGATCTACTAACAACGTGACCGCAATTAGCGTGTCTTAATTTGATAGACTTTGTTCTCTCCATGATCCCTTTGTTACGCGAATTTTCAACCAAGACTGTATAATTATTCTACATACCAAGCTCAGGATGTTGGGACATCGAGCAAATGTCTAGAAAACAACAGAATCGTGTTTCCATCCACGGATTCATGTTCTGCAACAGTGTTAGTCATATAGTAGTACAACAGCTCGGCGAATTCCGTATCGAAGGATAGTGTTGCAATTGTTTGCAATGTTTCTTCAGCTAATGCTACCCTATCTCGTTTGCACGACGGTGCATTACAATATTTCACGTTCGGGAAGAATTGCAGTGTACGTCAATCATCCTCTGCTGGTATTCGGTATTAATTTCTCAAGTGAACCGCATGATAGGTTAACTGAACGACACATCTCGAACAATAGTTTGTGGTCGTAACCTCGCTGGCTTTCTCATTCTTTGCGTGACTGTTGTGGATTTTAAACTGTCATGAGTTTTGTGAAGTTTATTTGGGTAAAGGGAGATCAGATATACGATATAAACTTGAGAAAATAAATGTTGCACTTGGTAATTGTTGTTTGGGATTGTTGAATCAAGAAGACAGTACTCGCTGTAAAGCTTCATTAGATATTAATTGTTGAGGTGAGTTTCTGCTGATCCTAAAAATCATTTCTTTGTTAATTATGTAGCTAAATAATATGTTAGCAACTGGATCCAAACACTAGACAAGTGTCGAGTAGAAATGATGTAGGATTTTGATCCTACCTGTAAATTGGTTGATCAAACTATGCAACAAAATTTTAGCACATAATTAAATTTGAAGACATCGCTGTGATGAGAATTGAAGGATTTTTTAAGATTAGTGAACTTTCGTGAGAATGAAAGTACAAAAGAAAATTCATTAGCGATGATTTCTAGGAATGTCCCACCCTTTAATATTGAATAATCCTCTAATTGCTGTAAATAGTTCCCAGAAGAAAAATTATTTAGCCAAAATTACCACACTTCCGAATACAATCGTCTCATTAGACGTTCCCTTCTAACGAAGCTCTAGCAACCCATAAAAATTCTATTATAGCCCCCTCAGTTAGAGGGCACTAAACACTGACCAAACACTCCCGCTGATCACGCTGAAGGCACTTGGTGGAGGGAGAGAAAAGGCCAGAAACGTTCCACCGTAAATCATCGAGCACGGAAAGCGAAAGACTGAGTAAAGAATATCGTGGAACAACCGTGTACACAGACTATCGTATATTCTGCCCTCGACGTTTTTACGCAGTCTGGAGCTGGAATCCCGTGGTGGAGGGAGGAGGCTCCACGCGTGTTTACACGGCCCCTAAATGCGCTCCTATATGCGGTTTTAGACACCCCGATAAGAGCGCGAACGGCGTATCGACTATCGAGACGCGTTGCAAAACACCTGGGTGTTGCAATGCACCTTCGTCTTGTAATGCCGTTGCCGTGGGCTTGAGACACGAGCGCATACGTGTACGTGTGTTTGCCTGCTCACGTGTATGACCACTGTCTCCCCGTGTGCCTTCGAACACTCTCTTTCTCTCTTGCTCATCTACAGTCGCGCAAACAGCCAGCTAGAGATAAATAGGCAAACACGCGGGATTGTTGTTCCGAGAAAAGATTTCCAGCGTCCCGCGAAAAATATTTACGAAATCGCGGGCGTACCTGGTCTGGCGATACGCGTCAGATAAGACGGATAACGACATGGATTATTGAGGGAACGCGGAAACAACTGACAGCCGGGCGAAAATACGCGCGGCAACGCGAAAGGCTCCGTGGACTGCGTTGCGAATGCTCGCAGATATAAATGGATTTACGATCGTTTGAGAAACGGAACGTTTTGATAGTATTTTTAAATATTGCGCCGGTATCAGCCATTCTGCGAAACTCCCGGACTGGGAATTTAGACTTTTGCGCCGCCGTACTTGGAAGTCTGGTGAATGAGGCTTTGTTTTGCAGAAACGAGCAGGTTCTCGTAAATATGTGGACCCTGGCTGCATGTGGGATAAGTTTTTTGAGAGCGAATCGTTCGGCTCTGTATTCGTGATTCTGTGATTCTGAGGTTGATGTAGTACAGAAAAATAACCCTTCAAGGACGGTGCATTTTTGTTTTGAGTGAACATTATTAGAATAAGAAGAATAACAGTATAAAATTAAACACTCTAGAAAGTTGAAAGAATATTTAATATAAGGAAGAAGACATGATACAAACTTATGTACACTTCTTACTATTGTCTTATATTTATTGACAATTAATTGTCTATTAGCTCGGGCAGAACCGATTATTTAGGTCTCACCACGAGGAGGTTGCTTCGAGAGGAGACCTACAGGGAGATAGGTAGTTATCTTAATATGGTTATCCTAGTAGTTTAAGATAAAGCTATGATTGGAACACAAGTGCAGGAATTAGAAATATTAATTGTATTCATCTTCTTCTGATATCTTCATTCGATGTTTACCTAAACTCTGTGAATGTAAAAATTAAAAGTAGGAATTGAATATAGTTTAATTCGAAGTTATAAAATAACAATTAAATATTAAACCATAAACGCTGATAAAGATGGTAAAATTAGCATTAAAAAAGCAGAAAGCAGAAGAGAGGGGGAGGGTATAAGCAAAATAGGGATAACAGAAAAAATAAATTTTAAATTTCTGCAAAAACTTACCGATTGTCAAGAATGACCATGAGGCAACTGGCAGATGACCACTGGTCAAGGGAGTCCAGTGAGCAACTGTCAGATGATCACTGGTCAGGGGAGTCCAGTGGGCAACTGGCAGATGACCACTGGTCCATTGGTCCAGGGTGGTCGGGAGCCCAGGAGGATCTGCACCGCCAGAGGACCCGCGGCGAATGAGACACTCGTGCTCCTACAGGGGTATTTATACTGTCTTGGGGAAGAAGGAAAACCAATCAAAAAACTTCTTCGGGTGGGAAGAGTTTCGAGATTGACCTAACGAACAATATTAGTCATCTCAGTATATTGAGGACATCTTACCAAAACACATGACCCTCCTATCTATTTCTTATACTATCCAGTATTTTATATTCCAAATAATATCTCCACAAAATAATTTCGATTTTCTCCAAAAGTGCTCCAATGCCCCACTTATCTTAGTTTCTCTTTTAAAAGCCACATTCGTCATCACCGAAACCCTCGCGTGAAAAGCTCCATCAGGAGCACACGGAGGATACATCTCAGACGCGAACTGCGGCTTTCGACAGCTCGTACAGACACCAATTTCCCGCAAATTACATCTTGTCAACGTACCACGGACACGCACGCGGATCTTCCAATTTTCACGCTGCAGCCTCGATGCGGGTCTGCAAATCTCCCGTTTCCTTGAACCATCATCCTCCTCACCGCAAACTACTCCCCCGTGAAGGCCCCTTGGCCACGCAAACCGTGGCCATTTTTTTCATTAAACGGCTTCACCTCCTCGGGACCAACAGGCAGATTATTCGTCCCGTTAGGTTCCATCCGCGAGGCAAAAGCAATCAGTTATCTTTCGCCGTGAACCTTTCACCTACCGAGGTTGCAGAAAGCGTATTCAGGTTGATCGTTACGGTCGTCGTCGAGGCGCACAGGTCATCTCGATTGCGGGGATAATCGAGCCTTGGGGAGGGCTGAATGAAGCTTCTTCTTCTTCTTCTGTCTGCTTCCTCTTCCTCCTACTTTTCCTCCTTCTCGCGAGAACAGTTGTCGATTGGAACACCCTCGACGCTCTCTAGCTTGGCCTACCCGATATGGCGATTTATCGGCGCTTCATAGAGACGTAAAATCACTCCCCGCTTTAATCTTGACCCGAGCCGATCATCGACGTGGCTCACCGTGCCGACGAACGCTCCGCGGCTGATGATTATTGAATACCACGCTCAGCTATCGTTCCCTGGCATCATACTTTATGGGCCGCGATATAGAAATGCTGGCAGTGTCTGGCCGCCGAGAAACTTTACGGTCTCGCGAAGAGATGTAATTAGGAGACAATTATTGCATAGGTAGCCGCCGTTTAACGGAGTTCCTCGGTTAACAGGGTATATTAGATTCTGGAGCCTAGCAGAGTCGGAGTAATGCGGCCTGGTACCGTTGGATGCTGATGTCTTATCGCTTTTTTTTTAAATAATTGCATTCTGTAGAAGCTAAGTACTTTTTCTAGAATAAGATTGGGATGCTGATACTGAGAAGGTGGTTCATGGTTTGTCTTAGACATTACTGTTGTTGATTTTAGGTGAAGCTTCTTGAACTCACTTTATTTTCGTGTAATTTATTGTTGGTGTTGGTTCATGTTTTTGTGAGCATTCATATCTTATCTGTAATTGAAGAGGAATTTACATTGCAGAAGGTTTATTTGAAATTAGATATTAGCGTTATTTTTCTTAACTTAGCAATAGTAGAAATAAATCTTGCACCAGGTGGAATAGTATTAGGTCTCATATACTGAACAAATATTCATGAAATATGAGCTATAGTGCGTATTTTAAGCTACAGTCATGTGATTTTAATTAATCTTCAGTGATATCCAGATGTATCGCAGACCCCCTAAAACTTTAATATTCGCAGGAAAATCAAGATAGCTGGGCATGTATCTTCACCATCTCATCTTCCAAATTATAATTATCGTCATGATACTTACGTGTATAAGTATCCTAATTTCTAATCAAAATAGAATTACATCTAGAATTACCTACCCCTTGAATTTTTGCCTATAGCCAAACACCCTGTATAGCAATACTATCAACGCTACAAGTTACATATCAACTATCAAATACATACACACAGTAGCCTCTATTCTTCTCAAGTTTCTTCCTCGTCCAAAGAACTTTGGAGTGCCTAAGCATACGTAACCAGACTGTTTTCCATAATAAATACATACTGCTTCCTCGATCCAAATGCGTCCCGAACGTGTGTTTCACGTACTTCATCGTAGAGACGCGGAAGATTCGCGGTAAAAATGATCGTCCCTTGATGAAAGAAGTCAAACAGCACTATTCACCTTCCACAATGATGAACAGTAACGTACGCTTGCCAGCCGCTTATTACGTTTCCCTGCCTCTTTGCCCCGGCATTCTCGAGAAACCCATTGCTTTTCCTCGAGGACCTCGGCAACAGAGGTCCGTCTTGGCCTCCTCGACCGATGACCCGGAAGCCTTTACCGCGCATACGTGAAAGCTCATGCGTGTCCATGTGCGAAGCTATTTTATTGCTCCGCGCGACTCTATAATCTTCCTCAAGCCGTGTGCACGGCGACTTATTTCTAATGCCTATACTTACGCTTAATGTCTATATCTGTCCGGGAGAACAGTAGCTCGCTTAAGACAACGGTGATGAACGTTGACTGTTGAGTTCCGACTGCGTTCTTTACGATTGCATTCTTCCAGACCTGTTGATTTGTAAAAATAGTTTCAGGGAGTAGGGTGCACTGGCGTTTATGATTGGATGCTCATGCTGGGATCGTAATGGAGCGTTTCGTTGGGAGGATTGTAGCTAGTATTGGGAAGATATGGGCTGACAAGTTCATTGATGAGATTATAGCGAGGGATACTTATGACCTGGTAACATAGTGTAGTCTTATCGAAGATGCTTCGAATCGTTTGCTGAAACTGATTTCTAAGTATGGTGTCAGTAGTAATGAGTTAACAAGGAGGAATACTGGTATATTTTTATCATAAAATTCTGGATGATATCTATTTTTAAGAGAGTTGTATTTTATAACACTTTTATTTTCTGACTCTAGTATCACGATATGCAGACCTCGATACTTGCATGCACTTTTACCCCATTTTCCATAACTATCGTGGTTTTCCTGAATTTTGATTCCAAACATTTTCTTTCTCAATTTAATTAAATGCCTCATCTGTCAACTTATAGAATCTATTATTCTGTCACTAATTTTTTTCTATAAGTTCTTATCCATAAATTTCGAATGATAAACATATTCAGACAGAACTATCCCTAAGCCATGGTGAAACATTTACAATAAAATCTTCTCACAAGTCTCCCTTTAATTATAGAATTTTCGAGATTTGCCGATTTCTAAGGGTCTTTCAGAACGAATACCCCTTTTGCAACTCGTTGGCAAGATTTCGCGGCTCGCTTTTGCGTCGCCTCGCTTGAAATTTATCGCATGACTGAGCACCAGCGGTTCTACAGTGGTTGATATTTCTTGCATTCGTATGCATTGTGCTTAACGAAGCTGCCTTCGCGATACGTCCGGTGATACAGGCTGATTGAAGTGACTTACGAACTTCCAGATGACCGGTTGCACTTGGTGCGTACACGGGGCCACTATTCTTTGGATTTACGATGTGTGAATGTGCACGCTGGCTGCGTGGAATCGTTGCGACACTTGTGCGGTTGCGTATTCTAGATCCTAGATCCTTGCGGTATCGTGACGTGCGATTTGAATAATGCGTTCGCCGTTGCCAGACTTTCTCCGAAACACGAACGTTTATTAATCACGTCCTAGAGGAGAATTACGTAACGAAAAGAAATTATGCAAACTTCGACACTCGAGTTTTAGCTGAAACCTTCACCTTCTCTTGATCAGCTTTGTTTCCATAGTTACGCTTCAAATCGAAAGCAAACGCTCGTGTGTATAGAGATAAAATTTAATTGAAAAACTGTAATCTATAAAATTTTTAAGTTCGTGTTTTCCTGTAATAAGAAGGCCCGTGATATACCTCCACCGAAACGAAAATACCGCAGCTCGTAAAACGTGTTCTTTCCGTTTTTATTTAATCGATCAACAGTTTTGGGCGCGATCATCCGTAAAGGTTCGAACCAAACATCCTATACAGTCGTTATCTTCGCGTGCTTCCGCGGATCGTGTGCTAAATTCGTGTAGGCCGATGATTCTGTGTGAGGTCTGACCGCGGAGTTTCAAAGGTGTGGGCCACTCGACCAGGTGTGGAGAATGGCGCGCCTCGATGGCAATTACATCGGCAAATAAACCATGAGGTGAATATACCGTGAAGCTGGGCTGCGGGTTGCGCCATGAATAGACCGCTGCGCGCAGATAATTCTACTCTCGGGATGAAGCTCGAAGTGACAATTAAACGAACGGAATGACTCGTCGTTCCTCCGTTCCTCCGAGAAATACTTGACGGATGGATGGCGAAGATTTTACGTGTCGTAGATCATAGATTTATGCCGACATTTCTCCCTCGAACACCTGGTCTTCGGTGTTTTGTGCTTCCGTTTGTTTTATTTACTTCTGAACGAACGGCTAAATTTGAATCTGAAGGATAGGCTCGCAAGCTCATGGAGTAAGTTATTACTTTTGCAAGGGAAATAATTCAAAACTGTTATTATTCTGAGGAGGAAATAAAGCGGGATACTATTTTTGAGAGATGCTCACTAAACTGAGGTAAATGTCCCAGCAACTGGATAACCTAAAAATACATATCCAGACTCTTAAATTACGTCCCAATAGCTGGATATACATTTCTTTAAGTACATTAGAATTTCAGCTCAAAATTAAATAAACTTAACAATAGTGTTCAGGTAAGGGAACCTGGTCAGCTATTGGGATATTTACCTTACTTACTCTCAGTGGACAGTGTCATCCAATATCTTACTAAGACATTCTCAAAGATCAGAATCTCTCTTCACATACCACTGTTCAATATTCATAAAATATTAAAAGAAACGAGTCGAGCCAAGTCTTCAGCGTATGAGCATCAGACAAGGCACTGTCCTAGTACAGTGGGTCAACAGAGCGTGTCGACAGGCAACGCTGCAGTGGAATCACGGAGGACAGTCTTTTGATACGTGGCTGGCTCTCAGAGCTGCGCCATAAGCTTCCTCGATTAAAGCGCAAACACTGGTCGAGTCTGGGCCCAACGACTTCCCACGGCTGTTGACATGTTTTGTGTTCATTAGTCGGCCACTCGAGAGTCCAGAACCCGTGAATAGTTTCGCTGCACAGGCACACGTACGAGTCACAGGCTCTCGCCGCGCGTGAGAATAGCGACGAAGGGGCGATTGTCGTTGATTCTCTCGAAATGTCCTCCACCATCGCGGAATTTTACGGAGGCGAGTACTGTTCGTCCGACGGCTAGGTGAAGAGGACTCTACCGTTAGAGAGCGAACGAGTAGGCCTCGAACGAGCGAATGCTCACCGTGTGAGAAAGGAAGCGAGTTGGATTTCAATTTATGGGAGGGAATGGCAGGGATACAACGAAATTTCTGTTGCTAAAGTTAGAGCGGGTGAAATTAAGCGAGGAATGCGGTTAAGAGGATGTTAAGAGTTGCATTTGCGATTTTCGTATTACGCTGGGTAAGATTTTTCTTCCGACAGCAAGGAAGAAAGCGATGTATTGGCGACGAGTAGGAAGCGCTTTTACTGGGGGTTCTTGCGAGTTCCTGTTTAGTGATGGATTTTCTTTTATTAGCTGTGGTAATAAAGCTTAGACGAGAGTTATCTTGAAAGGAGGACTCTGATGTTGATGCAAAATCACGTACACGTTTTGTCACGTGTTAGCTCGTTATGAGTTTACAATTTGGAATTAAGTAGTTAAGAGCTTGGAGAAAATGGGAGACTCCTTTCTCAGATGAGTTTTCGCACTGGTAATTTTAACTTATCTTGAAGAAGAGGTCCAAATAAGGGAAAACAATAATTCTAAAAAAGATAAGTATACTATATGTATAATAAGAATCTAATATCGATACGAGGCTATCAATCGTTATATTTTTTTTCTGAGTGTCAATCTCTTTTATTACTGCTATTTCCCTCATTTGTTCCTTATGATTGCTTGTAAGTAATTCTCCTTTTCCTTAATTTATGTTCAACTGTTATAAAACAATAGTACAACTCTAATTTACAGTAATTTACAGTGTAGTAATAGATTGTATTGGCTATTCATATCGAAATACCAATATTAAAATATAAAAACACGCGTATTTAAGGACTGAGTTACGTACTTGTGGTCTAAGTTAAGTACTTCGTTGTACAAGTACTTCAATTCTATGCCACTGTTGCTACCATTCACGATTATGCAAAAATGGCTACCACTTGCAACGGGGCAAGAGACCTAACTATGACTCAGTACTGTTTACGATTGCCTCAGTGGCGATTGTTCTGTCGGCAATCGCGCAAAAATTAGACAATTTGCAAGGAAGTCGAGAGGCCAGCGAAGCGATATCATTTATACTCGTTTCTCTTCCAGTCGTTTGCTACATGAATGCACAGAGATCGCTGTCACTTGCAATAAGAGTAAACAATGAGGCAATGTTGTTTGCCATCATTTTATTTGTGGTCACGCTGAAATTGATGTTAAGAAATCCTCGAATGTCGTATCGTTTTTCAATGCTTTTTGCGAATCAAATTGTAAGAAAGTCACGAAATTGTCTTTTATTCGAAGTTATAGCAGGAAATTGACCAATCCCAGAAACGCTGTAGAAGGTAATCCGCATGAAATGAAGCAATTGATTCGTTGGCCGAAGCGAGATTTCGTAAGAACGTTGTTGCAAGGCCTGTTTCGATCTGAATTTATGATATACTTTGTAACAAACGGTAAATGTGTCTAGTGAATATTTCATCCTTTTGTTCCAACTTCCAATCACTTTTAGATCTACGTACGAATCTCCTTTCAATTTCTCTGATCTAACAGTTTCTGAAGAATCATTTAGCTCTCGGTTTTCAATGCTCTCACTGTCACGCCATATGTACTTGCTGAATATATTCTAGAGCTTCTATACCTAATAATTTCATATCAGTAATTTTAAATGCACAAAGTCACAAAACCCTTGACAATCTTGACAATCTTAAAAATCTTCAGTGCCCTGAAAATCGTAAGGGTTTCGCGGATTTGAAAATTTTAAAATTGCTCATGACAAGGTAACAGAGAAACGTGATGAGAATATACGTGATCACAACCTTGGGCGAGAACCATAATTATTACTGCCCATTACGACCTTCCTGAACTCATCATGATTTCAACCCTATCGAATCGAGAGCTCATCGCCGTTCCCTTCTCCCGACTGAAAAAAATTCGCACACGTAGCACATTATCGAGACAGGAAGCGCGAGCGAAGAATGCTGCCGCGTAAATACTGTTATTAACATGGAAGGAATGCTCGACTATGGCTTCATTCTGTTTCGTAATTGCTAGACAAGACTGAAAGGCGCGCGAGCTCGAGAATAAATGATTTGTCAAATAGCTGATTAATCGAGGAAACGGTTGTTTCCGTAGCTGACGTTTAAGATTAATCAGCTTCTGATTAATGCGCAGAGATGAGGGAGTATCGTGATTAGCGATGACCGTGATGGTCCATCAGATAAAACGACGAGGCAACCAGTCGTCGATTAGGCCAGAAAATTGCAAAAGCTGTATCGTCGGTGATCTGAGTTCTCGTTACAATCCTGAACGATCAAATAATAGAGTAGAGATCCGCTGGCTTCGTTTCGTATTGCGAAAGATGACTAATTCGGTATGACCGATCGACCGACGTTGGTCCATTTCTGCCGCGAAACGACGATTAAGATATCAAAGTGAATGGGCGCGGTTGCATCCATTAATTCATCGTCTCTTCACTACAATCTTCGCTGTAGTCACTCACTGTTATGTGTTTCGTCCTTCACGCTTCGATACCTCGCCTTAATTCCTGGGTATTGGGATGCAAAACATTCCACCAAAGAGCGAAGCGTAAAACTTGATTGCACTCCATGTGTTCGAAACCATTGATTTCCTCTTTTTAATGTTCGACAATTTAGCGCGGGAGAGATGATTGGCAGATGATTGTAGCACGATTTTTGCGGATTATACTTCGCGAAGTTTTCGAGATCGTTTTTTGTCTTGAGGAGAAGTTCAACGAGGTAAACGTGGTAAGAACAGGTGAACGTAGAGGGTGAGAAACACGATTCCCTGTTTTCCCCAGTTTTACGATTAGAGATCTGCACAGATATTTACGAAAATTGTATAGTGTCTGTAAATCAGTGAATAGGTCATCTAAAAAGGAGGTAAAAGTGTTGAATAATTTCACTTCTGGTGAAACGTGGTTTAACAATCTTTGACAGTATGCTTCTAAGTTTCAAATTTATGAAGTTTTATAATTTTCTTGGTGAAACGGGTATTTT
Source organism: Calliopsis andreniformis (assembly GCF_051401765.1). Lineage (NCBI taxonomy): Eukaryota > Metazoa > Arthropoda > Insecta > Hymenoptera > Andrenidae > Calliopsis > Calliopsis andreniformis. The sequence continues at coordinate 8,571,524 of NC_135063.1, forward strand.
GTTCTTCTGTTGAATTCATTATAATAATGAAGAAATAATAAAACTAAGTAATATTGGAAGATTAGTGTAAAATTATTTAGAACTCTGAATTAAGTTATAGCAAAGTTCTAGCTTTTTCTCACAATACTGTAGTTGCTATATTATTAGTATTTTTTTAAAAATCGTCATTTTATCCACTTCAATATCAGTTATACATTATTCTACGTCACATGTAAAACAGATACCAGTGACAAATCAACACAGTGGTAATATCCCCCATAACACGTACTATAACGTAAGTTTCAAAGAATTCTAAGAAACAGCTTAGCTAATTTCGCTTCATAAAACGCAGTCGCTAGTTCGTCGATTTTACAAGACAGTACATGGCTCCATACTACATCACCCAAGCCAAAGAATAACTTAGATCGTCCCACCGACAACAGAAACACTCGGCGTAATAAAGTTGTACAATACGCACCGCAGAATGCACAGCATCCCACCAGCCAAACGGAATTTGCATTTAGAATGTCCCGCGCCTTTTGCTTGTCCGTCAAAAGCGATCAGGCTTACTTTGCACCGTCAAGTCCTTCACATTTCGCTGGGATGAGAAACGACTCGGTAAACGCGTCAACTCGGGACACGAGGGTATTAGAATTTATGAATAAAGTGCGAATGTCGCCTCGTTTGAAGCTCGTCTGTACACGTCAAACCTTCAGCCACGTTCCAGAATCATCCACGATGTCTGATCTTTTCGTTAAACAATTTTCCAATTTGCTAGTTCAGAAAATTCGCTGTAAAACTGCTGGCTAACAGAAACAAACGATTGTGTCGTGGTGTAATCCTTGTTGAAGCTTTCTTGTATCGAATCCAGCTATTACCATACGAAAGGCCACTGCTCAAGCTATGTTGTACGCTTCTACGTTTCGCTCGATCCATCACGCCTTCGTGTCCAGCCGCAATTACGTGCAGCGAATTGCAGAATTATTAGCTCGGGAAACTCAATAGAAAAATTCGAAACGAGAATGAAATTCTGTAAAGAGACTTTTATCTAATTAGTAGATTAGCAATCTGGGAGGTTTATAGAGTTCCTGGTGTATAAGAATCAATTTTCGTGCGTTTTTTAATCTACTAGTTTTGAATACTGCATGTTACTATTCGATGTACTATTTTTGCTCTGTATTCTACCTTCTGTAAATCTCTCTGTATTCTCTAAAAACCTTGAAGATCCAAAGTCTGCAGTAATAATCATCTTCAAAAACAGTACAATCCTGAGTAAAAATTCTATAACCCAAGAGAACCCATTCTAGCTCTCGCATATTTCAACTAAACGCCGATGACCCATGTCCAAAGAAGATCACAGCCAGTCTTCAGACGTGATCTCCTTAGGAAAGAGAACTATAGTTCTCCACTCGCAATTCCAAAACACTGTACATAAATTTCACGATTGCTCGACTGTATCCTTTAGTCTCTCCCACAAGCATCTCCCAAGAAGCAGCAGGAACAGGCCTAAGGCCGATCGGATCGGTGGTACCAGTGCAGCGGGGATCGAAAGCGGCCTGGTCCGCTTTGATCGCGTGCACTCCGCGTCCTCATGCATACGCGAAGGGCCCGTGCATGGGCAATCGGGCTCTGGTAGCTGGTGCATCTCCCCAGCGAATACATCCGCAGGTGTCCCGGTCGTGTCGACATTAATACGCGATTGGATCTCTGCCGCGCGTGAGTAGCTCAAAAATGCGCACGATCAGTCAGCGCAGTCGGCCTCGCGAGCGCGTCAGCGCATCGAGGCCTCATCTCCCGCGACGTCGTGATTGCATTTGTATGAATCTGATCGAGAGAGGCTAGGAGGACTGGGCCGATCGTGAAGTTGGGATCATCGCGATGCATCCAACCACCCTTCGGAGCCATCTTTCCCCTTTCGAGCGAGCCGCGTGGCCCAGCGTGCACCACATGCCCTGGGTCATTATAAATTCATCTTCGATCGCCATCCTCCCTCGGTTATCGTTGTTCGTTGCGCAACGGTTGGATGACTCCCGCGCGATCCCATCGACGAGGAATTTCTGCGAACGCTCTCTTCCTGGACGTTGGATCGTCGAGGAACAGAGATCGCAGGAGAATTCATCTGGAATCGGTGGATGTTCAACGACGTTCCTCCTGACCTTGCTCGTCGTTCCTCAATCCTGTTGCGTTCCGCTCGCCGTCGCTCCACTGATCTCTCATGTATTCCTGCGGAAGCGATGCCTCTTGTACCATGTCAGGAGGTCATTATGAATTCATCCTCAGTCACGTTCCCCTAAGTGCTTCTGACCCCGCGCTCTGTTATTCTAACTACTCTTGAATGACTTACGCGCTCCTACGGCCGACCACGGGGCTGAAGCATCGAACGGGTCTGTCGGCGTAATGAATGAGAAGTGTCAGGCTAATTCGTATGCATGGCTGACGGGTTAATTAGCGGTCCAGGTTGCAGGAATTATCAGGCTACCGAAAACACACTGGTACCCGGGAAATTGGAGACAGGGCTTTAGTATCGGTTCAGCTGGTGCTTATGAATTAGTTGGATTAATTAATACGGAATAATCATTCGGTTTTGATCAAGTTTAGGGAAAATTGGTATAATTGTAAGTGTATGGTAAGGTTAAAAAATTCCTACAACGGCTTTAATTTTACTTTCTTTGTCATAAAATTACTTTTATAGGGTGTCAGTAATCTATATTTGATTTAGACATGACATATACTTTTTTTGGAACTAGTAATCAATTTTTATACGTACAATAATAATAACATAACATTCTGAAGGTTTAGACATTTAGTTTTGGAAAATTGCAAGTAGATCAATTTTATTCATCCCATCCTTCTAGTATTAAAATAATTATAATTTAGAATCCACCAAAGTTTGTAGAAATATATTTTTTTAGGTTTACTTCCTAGTAAATTTGAACCATTTAGACATCTGCCTATTTTCCAATCCTTCAGAAATATCCTATGTACGTTCTTCTTAATATTACCTTCATAGTTCGCGAATGATGTACACTCTATTAAAATCTTCTGAGATCAGTCACTAAGATTCTTGCAAATGATGCGTGTTTCATCCAATCTGTTTCGCAAAAACTGACCGATATCCTCTCGATGGTGTATTGCGCCTACAGTGAGGAATTCTTGGGTAAACAAGCGAGTGCACCGAACACCATCAGTAATAATAGTTATTACTCATTGGTAATGAGTCGAATTAATCTTAGCAAGACCGAGATCATTCGATGGACTTTCGATGTAAATGTCGAGCTGGATAGGGCAAATCCGCGGTCGCTTTTAATGGCGCAAGATCACAGGAATGACTTGCCGCGCGATATTCTCCAATGCAAACAAGAGCCGAAGCATTGACTGCATAAAATTTGAATTTTCGTCGCGGGCAGGATGACATGATTGGCTTGTCGTACTTAATGCGAAGATTGAAGACAGGTTCATTAATTGTATGGTAGGGGTAGCTTGTTAGCTTTAGCTATAGTTTCGAAGTCACTGCGTCTCCATTAAAATGTTAAGATTTATTATGGAATATTGAACTCCTTGTTTTATTGTTGCTTTGGTTTTTAATTATGCCTTCTCAATTACTAAACTCTGTAGTAATTGCAAAAATCAGAATTACTTATTAATTCTTACTTGATATGGTAAGATCAGAGTATACTAGTTCAACATTTAGTGTTCAATTTGAAAAAATATTCCTGAGTAATTTACAGGGATTAATAAACTAAAATGTTGTAGATTTTCTGCATACTATTATTATATATTTTTTATATAATCCCTAGCCATCGAATTAGAACCATAGGCAGAAATCTTATTTTAATATAAAGACTGCTGGAATATCAATAAATGTGTGACCACATTTACTGTTTTTCTAAAAAAAGAGCTCTGGTCAATTTAGCTCTCAGATACCCACAGAAATATTCTCCTTAGCGAAGATGTCGCATCGATCGCTAACCACTCTATCAACGCGACACGACCAGCCTTTGTGTTGGCGTTTCCAGGCGAGCACAAAGGGAGAACGCCGCAGCCACCGCGTGTCATTTGTCCTTTTAGAGTAGAATTATGTGCGCCGCGGAAATCGAAAGGAAGTCCCGCTTAATCCGCATGTATTGCAATTTTTCTCTCGACGAGGGAAGCCGGGGAGACACACGTGAAACAAACGATCGCGTATCCGGGATCTAAGAGCGTCACGACAATGGAAGGCATTCCTGGAAAGCCGAGGAAAGTAAGCACGCGACAGGATCTAACAACGCGCGTACAAATGTCACGTGTACGTTCCTGGGTACACGTGGTCGCATGAATCATGGGACATTTGTAGCCGCCAGCGTTGCGTTACGTTTCTGGAATCGTGGACTCTGCCTGGTGACGACACCGCGAGAATCTAGGAATGTAGGTCCCTTGATGAGGTATAATGTGTCGCTGTGAACGCGACCTCTGCTTTCGATGTTAACTCGTCCATGACACGCTCTCATTATCTTATTTCGAGGAGCTGGATGGAGTTCGAGTGTTACGAAGGATGAAATAGTTGGCGCAGAACAGATGAAGTTGAGGTAGGAGCGATGAGTACTTAGTTACTTATAAGTAATTACAGATCTGATCAAATATCTCATACTAGGTTCGAATTTCGATTGTAAATGTTCTATAAATTTTCCCCTAAGTAAGGTATATTCGAGTCTTTCATGAGGAGATACTTGGGAAACGAAAGTAATACTTCCAAACAAACTTGAACACTTATCAAATAGGTTTGAAGACTTTATGAGTACTTTATCAGAAATTCTGTGTTCCTCTGAATCACTTTTTATTCGTTACTTCTGACATCAATTATGCTACTATTTATGCATGAATATTTGTTTCTAGTTGTAGTTCCATTTCTAGAGTAGTTGATCAGGAAGAATATTTACAAGTTCTTCCGATGTGAGAATTAATGCTGTAAATCGAATTGGAGTTTATGTACTGTGAAGTGTAAATAATGAGTAAGTGCAGTTCACAAAGATTGACTCACCTAGAGTTTGAAGGAAACAATGACTTATTTACATCGAACCTTGGAACTCAAGACTACTACAAGCATTCACGAATGCCAATTTATGGATATCCAATGAGGAAATAGTGATTCATCATGACTCAGTCCAATGATCACGGTACTTCTTTCTTTGTGAACTGATCGCTCCTCTAACTGGTGTATCTTTACAGCTTAATTGCTTGTGAAGTCATTTGAAGAACCTGAAACGCTGTGTTTTTTCCATTTTTATGACTCTTTGTTATCTGAAAATAAGTAAATCGACCTCTTTCCCATAAGAGAAGCTACAGAGTTCAAGGGAAGTTTAACAAATTTCTTCTAAAGTCTAAAAATTTGCATCTCTCATCAATTAATGGAGGACTAACCAAATTATCTTAATTTTTTCATTAACCTCCACTAGTCGTCACATGGTGACAGTACTACGGTGTCAAAAAATGTCACTACTTTTAAACCAACTTTCAACCCCCACACTTACCCATAGAACCAGCTATTGCTTCAGAGTTCCATCAACTCGATTCTCTTTTCTCACCACCGAACATGACATACAACTTAAACATTAAAATTTCAACACCTCGTCAGAGGTGACACATGACCCATGACAATTACCCTTTCTCCTAAAATAACTTATGTACACCTCCAATAAATCCGAGTTAGCTTTCGAACCCCTCTACACAAAATCTATCCGCGTACAACCCCTCGCTCCGCGCCTATCGACCTAACCCCTTGCCCCCGTGAATCGACCAAAGGTGCAGCGTACAGCAGTACGTACAACAACAAAGTGCGCGAGTATGGGAAAGAGGGGCAAGACGAAGCTCGAAGGTAAGAGAGGACAGGAGGAGACGGAAAGAGCCAAGGCCCGCTGCTTCAAAGGACTATAAAAGGCTTAATCCTGGCGGCGGGAGTTATATACGCTTAGAAGGAACGTAGATAGAATTGCGGTGGTTTATAGACGCCGTGCCCCCAGGTATATTGCGATGTGGTTAGCGTCCTCGTCCTCCGTGTCCTCCTCCGTCCTTCGTCCGCCCCGCCGTCCTCCTCTGCTCCTTCGTGGGGTGCGCCGACAATGTGACATGCAATATGGTAATCACCGTGGAACGCTCCGGGGCTCCATGTGGATGCTGGACGTCGTGGCGCAACCTCTGAATAGACTTCCCGGGGCTCACGGGAAAGGAAGCACGACAGGCCAACGACACACGTCTCCCCCTTTTCGTCTCCGCCAGTCCTCTCGTCTACGCTCCGTGGCACACGCGGCGCATGAATCACTGGACATTTTTTCACGAACGGCCAATTGCTTTCCTTCGTCGCTTGGGACCGAAATTTCACGGCCAGCAAGGTCTGGGTGGACCTGGGTACCGATTACATGAGAATTGGCTGAGCAAGAGTTTTTAGGTTTAATCCTTTGTGTTTTAGATTGGTTAAATAGGAATATTATGTTCTTGTGTACCCTATGGTGTTTCTCCTTTGGGTAGGGATGTGCTGTCTATGTGTGTTGGTAGTTTTTGGTGGAAGAAGGAGCATGGAGCACTAGGATTTATAAGTACCACTTTTAAGGTTTAGGAATATGTGGCTTATTGTAGAATTTTAGTACAAGTGGTACTTTAGGATGTAAAGGCTGGGATTTGGAGCTGAATGGGAAGATTTGGGAACTGTGAGTCAAGTCTTGGGAACAATTGAAACCAAGTTCCTTGGTAGTGGCTGCTGTTAAGAGATTTGTAGGTAAACGTGGAAAGAAATGAAGTTTATAGAGAGACTTTTTGGAATTCTATACTGTACTGGTTTGTGAAGTTATGGTTCATAAATTGTTTAGAGATTTCCTGGTGGATAATGTAGTCGACTTGAAGATTGTAAAAATATGGTCAGTCTCAGATTTATGGGCTCAACAAGAATATTTATTAACCAGCCCTGGAATTATCTAAAATTTTTAATGCACACATTACCCTTAAAAAAAGAAGGAAAAATGTAAATATTCAGAGACCTGTTTCCAATCCCTTATTTGGCATTGGAATCTCCGTGCATGCGCAAGTGAAATACCTCTCAGAAGACTCTCCTTAATCCACTTTGTACTTCATACCACCCAAATATCCACTCTAAAACAAGCACGAAGTATTAAGTAAAGAGCGATACTCATTAAACAAGACACTCAATCGAGCAACTTTCATTAAACAAGAAAGCAAGTGTGTCTTGAAATGGAATCACTCGGTGCACACTTTCGAGGGAGAAGAAGCATTCTTCAAAGCCTCTCCCTTTCGGCGGATTCAGCCGCCTGACGGGCGGAAGCTACAGCCTCGGGATTCAATTTAATATCATGAGTTTTCTTTCACACTCGTCGGCAGCGAGACGTTTTCATGCGGAGAGTGAAAAACGAGTAATTCTTTTATCGCAATATCCTGCCAGAGCCGCGAGAAGCGGGCACGCCGACGACAGAAGGGGGTGGCCGTATAGAAAGATGGCAGGAAAGGGTCGGGCAAAAGCTGGATACGTCGGCTGGCAAGTTCGCCAACTTTAATACCTCAAGTTTTCGCGTACGTATCTGCACTTCGTCGGCTCTTTTCCGCGGCACGTAATCGGCTTCGTTGAATGCGAAACGTGTACATTCGTACGCACACTGCTTTGAATCTTCTCGGAGTCTGCCGATGCTTGGATAACTTCTTGGCTAACAATGTGTTGATTGTGAGAACCTGGGAAACGAAGATAGATGTACGAGTTTCGATTTTGAAATGATGCTAGGGTGAAATGGTAAAATATATTAATACATGTTCTTTGAGTTGGTTAAAAAATAGTACTGGACTTTTGAAATTTGTTTATTAGCTTTCGTTATTGATAGAAGATTCATAAGAGTTCTTTACGAACAAAATTCGGGATATAATGTCAATTGAGGGACTCATATGAGAAGCAACTGTTACTAAATTTTGGGATTTTTGTTAAACAAAATTTTGATCTATGGAGCTAGGGTTAAAGGTACCTACTTCTTTATTTACTTAGAAAAAAGTCAAGAATTGATCAAGTTATTTCAGAGTATAATTAGAATATTCCTACTAAAACACTAGCACATATTCTACTAAAATTTGTCTAACATGTACTGCTTTTATTTGTTGCAGGTATGCACAGACCACATAACCCTGGCACATTCCCAGAACACAATAATGGTAAGCATCACTTCCATTTCTCAAAGTATGCGTAGAACTCACGTGTACACATACCACTAAACTGAATTAATTACCTTAAACTCAATGCCCTCGTTAACGATTTCAACAAAGCTGCATATCTCTCATTGAAATCTCCCTGCTCCCGAGCAGCCCATTCCATATCATTGACGAGCAGATTATTTAACTATTCGCGGGTCGGAAAATCGTGTTCACGGATGCGGGCCAGTCGCTGCACGACAAACACAGCGCGAGAGGCCGGTCATATCTGAAATTCCCTCGGTTCGTTTGCCTCGCATACCCGCAGGAAAATTCGTGTCTATCTTCTCGTCGCCTCTCGCTGGACGTTTATTGCCAGCTGATTAGCGTCGGATAAAAGGATCGCTTTTAAATCGGCCCAGGGATCGTTAATTACGCTGGTATGGGGGAAGAAAAGGATTAAATTACAGTGCACCGTGATCGATAAGGCGAGCTAAAAATTTTAATGTTACGTTAAAATATATTATTAAGCGGGGACGATCGGATCCGTTCGCATCGGACAGGTGGTTCGAAGGGCTGATTAGTCGCGGCCGATAAAGCGGTGTAATTTACCAAACACGGTAGCGTCTGTGGTATCGGTCGCTTTCCAATTTATACTTTTAATGTCTCAATTTGCGCCGTCGCAGAAATGACCTTGTACTGACTAATGTAGATTAATCTAATACTCCTGAGGGGGTGTCGAGGTGGGTACGCGCTCTGATAATTGAGACGAGCATCGCGCCGCTAATTATCTGCGGAATGTAAAAAACACAGCGACGATTTGCATGGTAATGGATTCGTGGACGGAGCCTTGTCTCGTACCGGTTGTCTTTCAGAAATTCAAATGCGCGCGCTATTTGCGCGGCCAATTATCGTCGCGTGGAAAAATTCGGGGTAAACACGTTCCGCGCGAAGTATTTGCCTTAAAGCTATGTTGCGCGAGGAAGGTTTTTAATCCTGGATGGTGTGTTTGAAGTTTGCGTTTAGGTGTCATGCGCGTGGGATTTGCGAAAATTCTTTGGATCCTTGGCGGGAGTTTGGTGGATGTTTGAGAGGAAAGGGAACGTTGGAAAATACGAATAGCAAGATTAATAATTGAATACTATGGGCAGCTTGCTCAATTAAGCGTAATAATTAGTATTTTAAAAGAAATTTGTATTCTGAGAATTTATTGAAAATATTACAATGTTAATATTTATTATGTTAATATATAATAGTAACAATGTTATATATAAAAATTGTAGTATTAATATCTTTTTGTCCGTTTTTTCAAATGGCCCAGTACTAATTTACTGTGTTCCTTAATTAGTCCACTTGAGATCCAATTCGTATTGAACTCTGCCTTAAATTAGCTAGAGCCAAATGTAACACAATACTGATTGAGATTCACTGCCAATCAAACTCGGAACTAATTTAAATGAACGTAATTCCATTCCAATTTAATTTAACTCTAGTTCGCTCTTCAAGACTCGTAAATCCTAATTGTGATTTTTACGTTTTTTAAGAGCTTCCTTAATTTTGAGAACAGTGCATACTGGTTACTCTTGATTCTCATTAACTGCAGTCTTAATAACGTACTGGCAATAAATGTTTTTGTAATTAAGGAATTTCAGTAGCTAAGTAGGATGTAGATACTTATTTAAAAATTAAAATTTTCATATTGTCACAGAAATTTAGATGAAAGTTTGAGTATTTAAAAATTTCAGTTCTTGTCTAATTCAGGAAATTGATCATTTTGAGTTCAAGAATTTTTATATTTGCATCTGAAGTTTCGACATTTGAAACTTCAAAGTTTTAAAATTCGGTTATTTGAATATTTAAAAATTTTTCGAGTCTTCAGAAGGAAACAGTAAAATGCTTAAGAATTTTCTAAACATTTTTAAAGAAATCTATGAACATTCAGTCACACACAGTCGCGTGCTTCATGCACAAACAGACGGCAGAACGTGAGGGAAGTATTCGATCTCTCACCTAGCCAGGCAGCTGAAGGCTACTGTGAAGGCGAGCCCTGGAAAACGTCATTAATAGCGTTTAAATGCACACACGATGCTTTAGGCATGGCACGCCATCGGGTTAACGAGCAAACGGAAGAGTTACGGTTGCTTCGCTGCCGATGCTCTGTTTACGTTTTACGATATCACGACATCGTTTACGGGCGAAGGAAATGTTCGCTATTAGTGCAAGATTGCCCACTCGCATGGCAGCGACACGCTAATTCCTATGATTTCTGCCTTCCCTCGGGCCTCTACCGACCGCTTAGAACCATCCTCTACGTCCTCTGTTGCCTCCTCTTCGCCTCAAGGCCGAACTTTTCTTCCTTCACGAGCCTTTTATCGACTCTTCTCCTAGGCCTGCATATTTCTTCCTCTTACTCGTTTGTACGCTCCCAACTGCAATTATCGTTATTTCCTCAGCGCTGGGACGCGTGCGAGTTTCCCTTTTCTTCTGGATTTTTTCAGCAAAACCGAGTCGCTCCTAGTGATTCCAGCTCGGCGACTCCTGCTATTTCTGTGCGCTTCTCGTGATTATTCGATGAAGGCCTTAGACTAACAGTAGATGCGCAGGCTGTAGATTGAGTTATTAAGTCTCTTAGGTTTTCGTGAAGCTTGAATATTTTGCAGGAATTCTAGGGAAGATTTATTTTGTGGTTCAGTTTTATCTGTGGTACTTGATTGTGAAGAAAAGTTTATTGAAGGTGATCTAATTTTGTAATGAAAACATAAAACAGAAGGGATTTACTTGATATTGTAAAGTATTAGTTTAATAGTCAGGATTTTGTATCTCTTTACGACATCTCTAACAGTAAGTCTCTTAACTCCAAGTCTATTAACATACTTAATAGAAAACCTGGTAAATTGATATTATTCAGAGTTACATAAATGAAATTGTTATTCATGTGAAGGTATGCAGCAATGGAAGTGTTAAATAAAAAGTAGTAAAACGTGGTGACGAGAAACGAATTGAAAACAAGTGTATTTGATTTCATTTTCTAATTAGTTCTCTTATTTACAAACAATTTTTATTATATTTTATTTTATTACAAAATATGCAAAATCACAAATTGATAGACATTCTCTTGCTGATGCTCGAGTAGATGTAGATAGGACAGGTCAGACTACCCTACCGTAACATCGCGTCTGATCATGTACGGTACTCATCTACTAGCGAGCTAATCTACACAGTATTCTACGAAGTGCAAGAGTTCCTATACACATACTTCTATTGTGACTTTTATTTCACAGTAATGTATTTTATAAAGAATATATTACACTATTCAAGTATAAAATTATTCGTCATTCAAGAACAATTCATTTTACTCTCAATCTTTATTCGATCAAAAACTCACTGAATTGAATTTCTATCTCTACAGTGATCTCCTTCTTCAACCGATTGACTAACTTTATCGACTTCAAGCTAAGAAATCCCTAAAACAACAGATTGCAGAACGTCTCCACAGAAGAATCTCCTCAAAAATAGCATCGACCGATGCATCACCCGCAGGTAAAAGCGTTTCGTTTGACGTCACGCGACGTCATTCACAGCGAAACGGTTTTCAAGTCACTTCTTATCGGATCGAGTCCGTATCGCTCCCATCCCACCAACCGTGTCCCGCGAGCCAGCATGAGCGAAACGTCAACCTTCGCGATGCAAAACAGCGCAAGAATGGAACTGTCTTCGCGAGGTTACCCCGTATTCTCTAATTACCCTCTTTAAGTGTCCATTTGCCTGAGCGCAGTTCCCTCGAGCGAGTTTCTCCGCAGTTTGAAGCGTCGTGTCACGTGTTCACGGCAGACTTTTCAATTATCACCCTTGCTTCCCTCCGCGCCTCCCCGCCCCTGCCCGTGTTATTGTCCCGGTCGTTTCAGCTCTAAACGACGCACTTTCCGCATCCTCGGAGTCGTTTCACCGACGACACCCGTGGCCACGCTTCGGCGTTTACCTGAAGCCGCGCACGTACGCGTGTCATTCGCGCGACCTCGCCTGGCCGCGTGCGTTTTTCCACGTAATGCCCCGTGAAACGGCCAATTACGTTGCATTACCTTAGCCGCCAGGCGACCGCGCGCGCGACAACCTCGGTCCACGAAACTGCTCGCGTATCTCGACAGAAACGCGACGCGTGTGCTCGTGTTTGTCACCGACGCGGCGGGGGGGATGGGAGGCGAGGAAGCAGAGGCGTTATTAATTTATGTCTTTGTTTACGGCCACTGTCTTCCTCGAGAAGACGCCGCTGTCTTTTGCGCTCCTCGGCTGGCGTGTTATTCTTTCACCTGATCGCAGCCGTGATCGAGCGATCAAACGATTCTCTTTGTCTCCTCTCGCGTATTTATAACGAGGTCTTATTATGGCGTAGATGGACTGCTGTTAGAAAAATGATTAATGATCGCAGGTAAATGAGAAGGTGGATAATGGTGAATGGACGGGGCTCAGCTAGCCTTAATAGTAGAAATTAACGCTTAACCGCTGGCCTCTTATGTTCGCGTAAGTTCGCCGGCTTAATTATTGCTTGACGTCCGTGCACATGCACTGGGACGTGGTTGGACTTGATTGGGAGCACCTGTTACTGTGAAGTGAGCTTCGTTTATCTGGCTAATAATCGAGAGTAATTATTTCTCATTGTTGCTGTTACATTCATTTCCATCTTAATTTATTGGTAGTCGTTTACCTGGCTCTGAGCGTCTGTTCTTCTCCTTTTTAGATTTTTCTCGTTCTGAGTATCCTTGGGAAGCTTAATCATCTCGTGTCGAGTTTAGTTTATAATATTGTGGAGTTTAGCTTTGGATGGTGGGATACGTTAACTAAATTTTGTTAGAGCTTAGAATAATAACTGCTGTTCCATCAGAAGAAAGAAATTTCTAATAATGTACAGAAAATCAAACCATCATATTTGAAGCCTACTTGATGCATTTACTTGATGCAGGTATCCAAACACTTACGCTGGCTTGTGTATTTAAAAACACTGCAAAAGGCTTGAAACATTAGCGTGTAAAAACTGTGGCCACCTACCTCATTAATTAACCCAGCCCATTCTCCAATTCTCCTCCACAGTACCAGCAAATGCTCCCCGAAACAGGACCAGAACACCAGCGCCAGCGAGCACAGGTGCAGCTATGTCAACGATAGGGTTAATCAGGGCTCGCACAGTGCACTCGTAACGTCCAGAGAACGCGAATGAGCATTGTCCGCGTAACACCCTCGCGAGCATTATCGTCTCCTTGCCTCATAGCCTTGTTTATGGCCGTCGCGAATGCTGGTGCCTATTCCGCGCGGCTAATGGGCATCCTATTAGTCGCTGGTGAGCCTAGAAAAGTCCTCGAGCGGGCCCTCTAATGCGCCTCCGCTCTAATAGAATAATTCCCTGGCGCATTAGTCAGGCCGCGGCTCTAATCATGATTGCGGAATGCATATGGTTATGCCGCGAATAAGGGGCTCGCGGGACACGAGGGGTCGAGAGGGGGCGTTGGCAAAGGGGCGACAAGAGAGCGAGCGTGCGCGGTATGATAATAATTGAATTAAGTGAACGTCGCTTAATGACGCTCGTTACATTACCGATGACCAAGCCGTAAGAAAGTAACCAACGCAATCGTGATCTCACGTGTAATGCGCCCAGCGGCCCAGGCAGCGAGGAGACGATGCATTTTGCATTAGCGATTTCGCCGTGATGTTCTGATTGAATTATAATACAGTACGAACACCGCTACGCTGGCTGGATTGTGCTCGAGGATTGCGACAGGAGAGGAGAGATTCGCTCTGTCAGCTTTAGTCCATCAGGTTATGCGCGCCTTTTAAGAGCCTTTGGTTACAGGGAAATGAACGTCTCTGTGGTTTTCTTAGATAGTGGTGCTGGACTGAGATAGAGGCTGAAGTTGAGGAGCAAGGGGAAATCTGGTGGTGTGATGAAATATGACTATGCTGTCGATCTTGAGTTTGCTAATGAATTTCTTTTATGGACTATTCTTTGGTTTGATAATGGGATTAATATTAGGTACATGTCTTATGTGAAGCTTCTTCTGATTTTATTAAGTTTATTAATTTGTTAAATTCTTATTTCTATTCATACAATTTATGTAGATAACCTAGGTGATTCTAGAAGCTTATATTAGTCAAATAATAATCTCCATCAAGAATTTTGATTTTCTTCGAGCAGTAACTTTTTCTCCTACACCGTTCTGAACACGATTTAATCGACCCATTCATCTCTTCACACTCCTAAAAAGTGTCGCCATCCTGTCACCCAGCCTGTAAATCAAAACTCGTTCCACTCGCCTCGCGTTTATCCATATTTTAACAGGGAACAATTAAAGCAATCAAGTAAAACGGTTCACAGGACACGAAACCATATCTCGACATAATGTCAAAGCTCATTAACCACGAGAAACAGGATTTCGCGTCTACCAATCGACGTACGGAACGGGTAACGAGATGTTATCTGAAAATCGTATCTCTCGCCGCGGTTTCATTAATCTAAGAAGTCGACGGTAGGAATTAGAATTCTCGTTGGCGAGCATTCATTCACCGACTTGATGCAATTAAACCGCGCGCTCCGTCGAATTCGCCGCGGAATGCGGCGCAACGCGAGCGCGAACCGTCAATTATTAAATAACGATAATGAACGACCGTATAAATTGTGTTCGCGCAAAAGCCACGGCGAAAGGTATCGTGCGTGTAACAATAATTCGCGCCCTGATCGTGACGCTGTGCATATTAAGCCAAGGGAACGCATTAGCCAACGCCACGATCGACTTTGACATTAGCTCGCGTTATAACAGCCGCCGGAGGCCAGCAGTAACCTTTGCTCTATCTTTGCTGGCGTGTATTTCAGGAAATGTCGCTCCATTGACACAGATAGTTTGGTATTTTTCCATAGATCGCTGCCCTTTCTTCGTTGAGGCTACGCGACTCGTAGGGAGCACGCCAGGGAGGAATGAGAAGTCAGGATCGAGGGACTGTTCTTTAGTAGTGAAAGAAACTTGATTCCAGTCTTCTAGATTAAGCTGCAGAAGCTCGTTGTTAAAATGGTTTTTGAAGATCTTCGAAGTTTCAATTTGGTAGGTATTTTCTTCAGTGGATTTGAGACATTTTATGGCTGCTAATTCTTATGTTCCTTTAAGACCGAGAATATGATCCTTTAGGGTTTCTTTGAAAGTGAAGTTCGTATAAGTGAAAATTAACATTTTTTTAATGATACCAATTCTTTAGTTCAGTAAAATTCTACAATTTTATGAAAAGTATTTAAAATTAGATTTGCTGGAATCAATCTAACGATTTTTAGAAGAGAGCATAAATAAAAATTTTTTATTTTGAATATTATAGTTTGGAAAACTGCAACTAATTTCAATACTGATTTGAAGAAAGTCACCTAAATAATATTAAAGGTTAAGTGTAGTATGGTATTTAAAGATTAAGTTCTGTTGCAATGGAATGATTAGAGATAATGCAGGAATATGATAGTCATAAAGGTAGAGTAATTTAGTCTGACGTTAATGTGATATTTGACGAGTGTTTAATTACATCATTTCTACTCATAAAATAATTTCCCGAATTTATTTAAGTAGAGCATTTCATATAAAATACCTTATTTGCATATTTTAGTTTTAATATTGATTCATACAGAATCATACAAAAAGGATTTAGCTAAAATTCTATTACAATTTCAACCCTAAGAAGCAACGTAAAATTCTTCTTATACACTCTTCAAATTATACACAAATATATCTAATTAGCGTCTACAAATTAGTCGAGATATGGATAAAAATGATCTAAACTTATAACCAAAGTAGAAGACAGTTATTTTGCTACGAGTCATCTCCGTCCAAAATTTCGAGATCTAAAGTTATTTACGAACTTATTGAGAACTGTATCCTCGTTAATAAGTTTCTTTCTACTTTAAATTTTCGCTGGCAAGCAATTACTGCAGCAGCCGAGACGTCTACCTAACCGAGCGTTATACACCGTATCTCGAGGCCGTTATCAATTCAACGTACAGTGTTATAGCTCTCCTTAACGCGCGTTTTACAATAAGGAAGCGGCAGCTCACACATCGACCTAAGAAAATCATCGCCCCTAATGCGCCCGTTAATTATTACCGCGAACAGCAACGCGCGATTTTATCTCTGTAATAACAATATCTTCCCCCTGAGATACAGTTCCAGACGAAAACCATTAGAATTTACGCAACCGTTAAAATGTCAAAACACATAAGGAAAGCGATACACCGGGGTAGGGAAATTATCTAAATAGCCGTTTACGCGGCGAAGGGGGATTTTTATTCGCCCCAGCGAAAATTGTAAATGGCCTTACGCCGTTTTACAGAAAATTGCGAGGGACGAGCCTTCTGAATCTACTTTAATTGTTACCAGCCGGAGCATTCCTCTCGACTCGCGATGCGCTACGATACTTCTTCCTACCCGTGCAACGCACAATTATCCACGAGCCGATGGAAACACGATACCACGAGCAGAAAGCAATTCGCTAGTAATTTCAGTTAACAATGTTGAAGGATCCATGACTTAAGAAAGTCAGTGAATGTGAATAGCTCATCTGGTTCCCGGTTGATCCGGTCTAGCCAATCGCGTGCAGGAAAGGGACATGTAGGTATAATCATAGACGTTTTCACTAGCCTGCATTTGCAGTTGCGCGGTGAAAATCAGATGAGCTGTGGGGGAAAGTTTTGCAAAATATACAGGATGCAGTAAAGTATTTTTAAGAAGTTCCTTGACACGAAATGTGATACTTCATTTCTAATTTAATTTTAATCTAATTTATTCATGAGATGTAAACCATTTAATACAAATACAAGAATGTAAAAACAGGAGAAGTATATAGTAAAGGATCAATAGAAAATTATAAGAAAAACAGAGTAATTAAATTTCTTAATAAGCGATCTTTAATTTTCAATCTAATCTATTAGAAACGCCAATTTAATGTGGCACTTACAATCTAAAAGTTCAAGTCTGAAAGGAAATTGTGATAAATAAAATTATATGAAATTCTCGAAATCAACTGGTCCACGTCCATAACTAGAGATCGTTAATGTAATTAAAGATTTTTTTGAGAAAGCATCTCAGGTTCCCTGAACAGAGTATCAGCTAATCGCTCGAAAATCCGTTCTGCTGCACTGACTTGGGGAAACGATAGAGCCGCGGCGAAACGTAATTTCCTACTCGCTTTTGTGTTAATTGCGAGCATCCAGCGAGATAGCGGCTTGTTTTTCCTCTGAATAACAAGTTTTCCGCCAGCCGGGGCAGAACGTAATTATCTGAAAGTCGCCGGTTACGAGCCGACGAAAGTTACAACTTGCAGCGTTGACGCGCTCCGCTCGAGCCAGCCGAGCAAGCAGGAGTTTTCGAAGCTCTTTATCGGGAGCCTAACAATTTACAAGTTAATTTGTAACCGTTGATGGTATAGTTAAAGGCCGCGCCGCCAATAAGAAATGCCTCCTCGCTGCAGGAAAGACGGTGATTTCAGGATTTGCATTTCACGGAGTCGCTCTTTCATCGTAAAGCATCCATGAAAAATCATGCTCGTGTTCTCTTTAAGCGGATAATTTTTCCTGGAAAAGTATATTGAGTGATCCATTATGAGCTGAGTTCTTTTTTTTTTGCAGTGAAGAAATTTGATGCAGTAGATAATATGTACAGTATAATTATTAAAGAAGTGAAATCTTTTTATCTGCATTTTTCTACAGCCTATGGCTTTGAAAATAAGCTCTTACGAATTTTATCGAGCATTTATCATTTTAGTAAGACTATCGTATTTAGGTGTAATGAGTACTTAAGCTTGTAAAATTACCAATTAGTGCATCGAACAATTTTTATGCTATAAAATTGTAAAAAGGCTCGAGTACTGAATTCAAGCGAACATTAAGGCTTCGAGTCTACATAATATTCGCACAAAAATAATTCTTCATCATTCTAAGAACTTTCTCTCTATTTTTGTTCTACTCGTGGAAGATAATGAAATAGAACTGATATCGTAAGCTTATATGATTTTTAATAATCCTGCTTGTCAAAACGAGCCAGCTAATCAATCGAACACGTTCTCAGTCAGATCGTTCGACACACTGTCCGATCTAGTCGTTGTCTTCTATTTAATCAGTATTCCTGTCTATCACATTTTCTTAACAGTCAAGCGAGCAACCTGGCTGATCATGAGTTTCTATGCGTGAAACTTTCAATGTTCTCGTTAAACAAACATGACGCGCGTTAAGTTGCGAATTAGCATTTTTATTATGCCTCGAGGCCTCCTATTGACCTTTATTAGTCATCGAACAAGCACATCCTGTTATCCTTGAGCGAACTTTATTATTTCAGGGGAGAAGGGACGTTTCGTAGCGAAAGGGTGTAATCGTGCCTTAGTCACTGTTATTTCTATTTATGTGTCAAAGACACTCGTGTTTTTCTGCTTCACATCACAGTAGCGTTCCGCTAGAATTTTTCCAGAAGAAACGACAGTCTCTCCTCCACGAATACGTATTTTACGACTAATCACGAGATAAATACCACCGACAGCCTGAAGAAACCAGTTGCCATTAGTAGCGAGGATTCTATCAAGATAGTGACAGAAGCAAATAGCAAAATACGGAATCCTCCGCATCGGTAGCTTTTTAAGTCCACTGTTGACGGACCTGAGGGCTTCTCATCGTACAAAGACACACACCCGCGTCTCACGCTTAATGAGTCGTACGTAGCCAGCCGACGTTCCTGAACGTCGGATTATCATTAATTAAATCGCATCCACGCAAGAAAGGAATCCGTTTCAGCTGGCCTGCGTTACCTCGGCTGTCCGTCGTTGCTGCGATGGATTGCATCACAAACTATCGCACCAGTCGTGATGCAACCTAAAATGATCGATTGTTTGGGAAGATCGAGGGCTTGACATTTTGCTTTATGACCCTGTCTCGGGGCCACCCGGTAGACACTCCAGGCATTTGCGCCTAATACGAACGACGTTTGCGGCGGCTGTGTGCACACGTGTGTATGCACGCTGTGGTGCATGGAGCATTTGTGGTTCAGGTGACTGTAAAGAAGTTGGGGCAACCAAAGAGATATTAGTTGGGAAAGGAATATTATTTGAGGGAAGGATATTACTTGAGAAAGTTGAGAAATATTATTTACTTGAAGGAGGGATACAAGTTGGAACTCTTCTATAAATACAAGTATAATTTATCGAATTGAGGATAACTTTAAGTAAAGGATTATTAAATACCTGAAGTTCGACAATTTTCATGGAGTAAAATCTTACAGATTGTTTATATAAAAAGACTTAGGTTAGATATGTGAGTATCTGAATTGAGATACATTCTTAAGTTATTCTTCGAACAGTACAGTTGGTATAATTGTGAACAAAGTAGGCTAAGTAATTGGTAGGTACGTGGAACTAGTGAAGGCTGTCTAAGAACCAAGAGATACCAAGTGCATGGCTGTCGACAAATCGAATTAGGACAAATCTTTAAATTTTCTTTAAGTTCCTCTACTTGTAGAAATGCACTTACTCCAGCTATAAATTAAGTGAAATAGTAGCAAGAGGAGAGTGTGAAAGAAAAAGAAACTTAATTTACACGATTGTCCATATTGGGATATCTAAATCTTGAACTCTTCTTTCAATGACCAATGACTCAGTCTGAACCACCTGAGCCAACGATACCCACTAATTCTTCTATTCAGATTTGAATATCGAAATTACCATCGCCTGTAACTAAGACAACGCTTGACAAGCTGACTCTCGAAGCTCCTTGGTTCTCTAGATTGGTCACATACTCTCTCTCTAGAAATCGGTTCAGATTGACGTGGAATAGAGTGGACTTGTCAGACAATAAGGAACCGCCGTGAATTTATCGTGGAAAATATCTAGCTGGCTGACAGTGATGTGTTGTTTATATGTAGCGACAACTCTTGCACGGAAAGCACGCGTTATCAAGAAAATCATGTCGTTGTGTTTGCCAAGCATGCCGTGGAGGGCCGTTCCTTCTGTGTCTGAAAGTGAAGGAAGGACGCACAGTTAAAAGGCAGCATACTCGTATGATTGAGAAACATGTCCGAGTTGCTTGTAATAGGGCATGTGTTTATTGAGAAACTATCGTGTCTGTCAATGAAAAGGACTTTTAATAAATTCTATGAATTCTAATATTGCTAAGAGAGAGAATATCTTGATGAATGATCAAGCTTATCTTTCAAGTTTTTTTTAATTTATTAGGTAAAAGTTATTCTACATAAACAAATAAGTCGATAATATGGAAAAACATTTATTAATATTGCGCTTCGTTTTCCAGAAAATCGATTAATTATAGGTAGTTGAAAAGTACACTGGATGAGGACAACAATCATTGTCTGACCATTGACTTTCTCTACTGTAAGCTAGACACATTCACTTCTCGTTTAATCTGCACCACTCTTCTGCTTGTACCTACCACTAGTTTTAAGACATAGTTATTAGATAGTTATATGCAGGATCTGTCATTCAGCATCAAACCTTTAAAGCAAGCCAGTGTTCGCTAACACTATGTATAAAAAAATTCCAGAGAAACTATGATCAAAGTCGAGCGTCTGATCATGAAGGAACCTCAAAAGTCTCGCCTCTGTTCATCGTCGTTTATAAGAAAAAGTTGATTCCTCAAGAAAGATCGGCCGATAGCCGCGCCAGTGTTAATAAAGCGTCAGAGCTCAGGATGACGCAGGATAGGTTATGAATCAGTCCTGACCACATAGCCGCAATGTTTCACGTGCGCGCGTGGTCAGAGGAGCCAGGAACTCACGTTCGGTTTCCTCCTCTGCACGAATCGTCGCATGCCTGAAATCAGGGTGCGGCCACGTGCCTCCCTTTCCCCTGCGCCCTGTCTATTTTGCGTTTCTTCGCGCCTTTACCTCGCCCTCCGCCTCTAGTTCCGTCATTTTTCAGCTTGTACCTGTTGTCGCTCTGCCTTCCTCGCGCAGCTCTCTGTTCCTCTGTCCATTTAGTAAATTGATTCGACGATGCAGCCCGCATTGTGCCAGGCAGTCCATCATATTTAACACTCCTGCCCCGTCTGCAGTGGACAATATGTTGGATGCGATGTCAGGGAATTAAAAGATATTCATTTTTCTGGAATAGTCGGGGATGAGAAATGAAACTGTGTTGGAGAGCTTACCTGACGAATGGGAATAAATTGTGAATGATTATTTGTGTATTTGATTGCGCTAGGTCTTAATTCCTGGCTGGTGTGATAAGGTTGTTGATGACTCATCTACTCGTTTACCACTAAATTCATTATTCATGGTTCTCAGAGCTGTCAAGTTGTTAAACTGATAGGAGTATAAGAAATAATCCACAGAAATTAATGAAAATTGTGTAGTTTTTGTACGTAGAATATCTTTGCAATGTGCTATCACTGTGATCTACTGCTTGGATATTTCAGGATCCAATTGATAATTAATATACAGGGTGGTCCACTTAACTAAAGCCACTTAAATATCTCGTCTTCCAATTGTGATGACAAAGAATATTTTACATGCAATTTGAATGGTATCCAAGAACCAATACATAACAAGGAACGTTTTTTTCAATATAAAATAGTTTCAAAGAAAATATTCTTATATCATCACAATTAGAATACACATGTAGGTGGCCTCATTTAGATGGACCACCCTGTAGAGTGTTTCCTCAGGAGCCAAAAACCCAATCCCCAACTCAGTTTCTCGCAGAACTACCTTCCAACATTCCTCTTCATTTCATTAGAGTAACCCCTGACAAGTATCAACGTTCTCCCAAAATTACCCTAAATTAAACTAATCCTAATAAATCACACAGTATCGTGACTGAAGGCTTAAGATAAACCCCCATCATCAATCTTACCTCCTTCGAAGATCGATCCTCTTCTTCCCGCTCGAGGTCCGCTCGCAGGAGAAACGGCAGAAAAGGAGAGGGGTCAGGTGATAAAGGGTGAAAATCGTGGCACGGTGAAAAAGAAAAAGCGAAAGAAGGGAAGCGGGGGCCGATAAAGAGGCGAACGCGAAGCGATTTCGTAATTAGCCGTGGGCCAGGGTGATTTCGTTTCAAAGGGCCCCGGGGTCGCTCGCTTTGTGCCGCACGCGCGAATCGTTAAACCGATCGACGGGGTAATTAAGTGACGATTAACAAATTATCGGGAACACGAGGCCTGTTCTACTCGACGCCTGGATCGTTCTTCCTCGGCCATACCCGCGGGAAGATTAATGGTAACGAGTGCACACAGCGGGCTAAAGTTCGTTTAATCGGAGGCGAGGCGACCGCAAACTGGCGCATGCACGCGCGTTTCACCCCGCTGAGTCACGTATGCGCCGATTTGATATCTGTGTTTGGTAACGATCGTCGATGTGATTAAGAACGTTCGACGCACGATCCATGCGTGAGCGATTGGAAAAATAACTGCATCGTTTATGCAGCTCGTACACTCGCTGCACAAGGTGCTCTGGAATTCCTGGCTTCCTTGTTGAGGAAAGGTAGATCGTGGACTTGGAGGTAAATATTTGACTGGACTGATTAGACTGGACTGAAGTTATTAGAATATTGTACCTCTATTTATTTTAATATTAATCTCTTTTATTGTTATACACTGCTGAATTGAGCACCATTTTATTTATTTTGAATAAATATTGCATTCTTGGGGAGACATTGTTGCAAATTAAAAATTTGTAATTTCTTTTTAAGTATGTTTTAGTATGTATAGTATGTTTAGTATGTTTAATTTAATAATTTTGAGAATAGTAATTTTCTCTTTGTTCTTCTCAAGAATTTTATATTTTCAACATTTTAAAAATATAAAAGTGCTTATGTTTAGGCTTACTTAGAGTAAGATGAATGTAATATTACTATTCTTTAATTATAATGCTGAATTCTTCGCGTGTAACTATATGACAGAGAATTCCTTCCTCGACAAGTAGAAAGTGCTTGTAATACACAGACAATAACTTTCCAAGCTGTAGATATCTAAAATTAAGTATCAGTGAAATAGTTATCCAAAACTAACCTATCAATAAACTAGGTACCTAACAATAAGCAAATACATATCTAAACTTTCATACTAGTCACTGCGTTATTTCCAACATAAATTCATATTCGAACCCACACTAAAAGTTTCACAAAACAATATCACATATTATTACCCAAATCCTCTCACCGACAGTACACCGCCAAACAATCCGCCAGAGGCTCGCCAGCAATCATAATCCATCACGAAATACGAAAAGAATCAGATAAAACAAAATACCCTTAAAACTGCTCTCAATCAAATCCCCCGAAACGTGCAGACCCAGAGTATAACAAAATCGCCTCGCAGAAATATCCCTGCTCCGAAAGTTTGACAATATTCTGTTCCACAATTTTTCAGGCCGCGTTCCTTTTCCATCGTTTTTTTTACAGAGAAAGCAAGTGGCGAGACACGTTCCCAACAAAAATCCTAATCGGCTCCGACCGCTAGCAGGGTAATTTGTAATAAATTCCACGCGTAAACCGGCGAGACCGATTCGCACGTACGAGCGGCCAACACAGAGAATCGGTAGGAAAGGATGTGGGCGCCTCCATCAACCATACATATGTATGCACGAACTGGTTTCTCCAGCGACACAACGTAGAATTTCGTGAATCTCGTGAACGGCAACGTGTTTACGGGATCCTTGGGCCTTCCACGTAAAATATATTTTCGGCGACTGTCCGAGCACCTCGTCGCTTGCCCGATAATTATACGAATTTGAGTGGCGACACTGGCACCGCGGATTCTAATGCGCAGTTTCGCGTGTGCGATAAAGAACGTCAATTCTTTCAGAGAATAAATATCTCGTCCTTAACAGAAGGGGTCGGAGGGGCAAGAGAGGGGACACGTAATATCGCTAACTCTGGGATCAATATGTTTCCTGAACGAATCAATGAAACGTCAGCGTCGTAAATCCGGCAAATCGCTCTTAGCGTTTTATCGTTTTAATTCTAGGGACTTCGGTTGACGTCTCGGTCCTATTTTAGCATTAGCACGACTCACTTTTTACTGGGAATTTCAAAGCAGGATTTACATTTGATTACGAAGCAATTGGTGAGCCTGTGGTCCTCTTCGAGGGGTACTTGTGAAATATTATTCCAGGAAATTGAAAGAAACAAATTTTACTCGATTAATAAACACTAGACAGTGTTCACGTATCAACTTGAAGTAAGTTCTTCAGAATATTGTTGCTCAGTTTTCCTCGATCCACCAGATGCTAATAAAGCACAGCGAATAACAGGTTAGCCGAACGAATTCAATTAGGAGGGTCGAAATAACAGGCATCGAGGTTCTCGCGGGTAGAAAAATTACGTTAATGAACGAAGCAGCAAGGATTCCTGAAATAATTGCAATTTAATCGAACTCCATCTTGTTCCATCGTTCGTCTGAAATCCTCGCCACGAAACCTGTTCCCTTGAAGCCTGTCGATGATCATCACTCTCCCGTGTTATTCGTTCCCGCGGCGGAGATATTCCTTCGACGATTCTGATTTCACTCGGAGATATACGTGGGCGATTGATCGATTCACGGGTCGCGACGGATCTATCCGTTACCAGGCCTGTACAAGGAGCAACGGATAGCCACGCGAAAGACCACTCGTGAATTGCCTCGAATAAATTGTTAATTGTATACGGAACCGCGGCGGTAAGGAGCGCGTGGGAGTTTTTCGTCGCGGGACCGGTTTCGGCGATGGTGATTAATTTTCACACTCCACTTCTAATTGACAGTAAAGATCCCGCGTTCGATGGGAACGAAAAGAAACGCTCTAACGCCGCTTGTTTGCGGACAGTGTAATTGCCAGGCTGATAATTGGAAGTAGTAATCTGGTATTTTAAACAGCCACGGCAAGAAGGTGTTTCGTGGTTTTATTACCGGGCCGGTATTGTTGATTTATTACGTTAGCAAGTAATCCTGAACGACTTCGCCACTCGACCACTGTTTTTCTGATCGGGAATTCAGTTGGATGCTAGTTACAGATGAAACGATTAAGGGCAGAAAAATGGGTATGCAGATGATCGGTTGTTAGAGGGAATAGAGAAATATGGGCCAGTCGTATTGGTTTTGCGGTGAGCTGTATTGAAAGCTCGAAGTTACTCAAAAAGGAAGAGTGGCTTGATTTATGGAGATAGTGTTGAGAAAAATAGGTAGAACCAAAAGAAATGGTAGTAGTTTCTTGTGGTTTGTTGAAGAGAGGCGAAATCTGGACCAATCGTGTAGGTCTCTCGACCATTCGTATTGCTCCGAGCAGTGGAAACGTTCCAAACACTCTTCTAATCTAATTTTTCTAGAATTCTTCTAATTCTATCACTCTTCTAAACGCGTTTCTTTAAGAAAAGTTCTTCAACTCAGCAGACACGAGTTTTTTGAACATGTCTGTCCGCTCTCGTTGAAGTCTCAGCAGCCTCAGGAAGAAACACGAAATTATCGATATTATTATCGTCCAAGATCGCATGGATATCATTATTCCAGTGGATAAGAAAGGGGAAAAAGAAAGGACGAGGCGTAAACGAGACGCAAAAAAAAAGGTATCCATCCTTCTCGCCCAGCTCTTGCACCAGGAAGCTCCTCGATTACGCGGCCATTTGAAATTTTCGAGGCTCCCGACGGCGATGGGAATCACCCTCGAAATTGATGTGGCCCGACCACGCGATCTCACTTGAGCTGCTCGATTTTTCTCGCCTGTTCTACCGCCTTTCCGCTACTCGAAAACGTCGGGCGAACATATTTATTACTGCTGCTTGTGACCTGGCGGGATAGTCTCCTGGACATTGTGTCAAAATATGATTCTATTTAAGTTTGTTTTGTAATTTGCAACATGTTCTTCTTGGAAATAAGTTTCGAAGCGAGAGTAAATAGTGGTACATAGTTGTGCTGTGACAGAGATAACTAAATTGAAATTTTTAGAACTTGTAAAAATTGTACTTGTTTCAAAGTTTATATTTGATATTGCAAGTGGTACAAAGTTGTGCACTGGAAGTATTATCTAATTTGAAATTTCTAAAAATTATTATGTTCTTCTGGGTTTTTCTAAATATTTTATACTTCAGAGTCTGTATTTTATTTAGTAGCTGACGATGTTCTCTGATATATGCTAGTGTTGATAAGCTTCTCGTGATAATATATGCTGCGTGATACGTTATTGGTATTTCCTTACTATCTGCTAAAACAATTTATAGCGGGCGTTCACTCTGGTCTGCGGTGCACATATTTTGAATGATGCTTACCATAGACTCGATGTATATCCTGGATGGCGTCTATTGTGATTTTCTATGGTATATACTTTACTGTGCCTGGCGTGGTATCTACTGTGCTCTCCATGGTATGTTCTGGGTGGTCCACTGTAGTCTTGTATGGTATACGAGGCTACGTCTAGTATGGTTACAATCTATACTCTCTCCCAGTTTCATAGATCTCCCTGCGCTGTGATCACACTCTCTGAATTATTACACTCAAGATTTTCGAAGTCTCTTTTGGTAAAATGTTTTATACCCTCTGAACAAAATTCTCGAATACTTAAATCCTTAATCCCTCAGGTATTTTCTTACATTTTTTAAAAAATACTTTCACTGTTACTTATCATACTTTTTAACGAAATATAAAAACTCGAGTATCGAATCATTAAAACTTCACGTGACTGATTAACACCCTAAAAACCCATATACCCTCATACTTACATATTCAACTTTCTAATACATTTCTAACTGAACAAAGCTCCTATACAATATCCCAACTATCCCATTCCGCTCCACAGACTATACACACGATTTCCAACGTTTAGTAATCCAAAACTTCGCACAGAATCTCTCAGCTTCAGAAACCGAAACAACAAACACGATTATCCCAGTCTCCCCGTGCAAATAAAGCGCACAATGAGGAACTCGTTCGACATCAGCTTACACAACAACTAATTACGTTATCTAGTAGGTCCTGGGTTGTACACAGCCAGAGTCTGCCTCTATTTCATCATCCGCCGCGTCGGATGCAACTTAACACATTCCTGTTCATTATCTAATTTGTCGATCGGTCGTGTTGCAGGCTCACGTGCCCCGAGCCCTATTTCGTCAGCGAGGGCCTGTACGCGACGGCAGACGAGCTGGAGAACACGCGCGAGGTTACCCTACACGTGATGACCATCGGCGGCTTCGTCGAGGATCCGGGGAAGGTAAGTCACTCGTCCACCGTTACGCAAACATTTTCTTTTCGCCGTGCAACGATCGGCGGCGAAGTGAAATCGCTTCTGCAAAAGCGGCCCGCGCGCGGGTACCGCTACGCGCGCCTCTTCCATTCTATTCTTTCCATACCGTTACAAAATCGAACGCCGCGTCGAGAATAACAACGATGCGTCACGGTACAGAGAAATTGCAAACTTCGAGCGCGGCCGCGCGTCTTCTAGACTCGATGGGGACCCTGGACAGTCGGCGGTACTAATGACGCAGTAATTTCACTGAAATTCTAGTGTCAACTCCATAGGGCATGGGTTGATGAATATTTAATGTTTAGAGTCGTTTCTGGTCACCAGATGATGGATTCTTTTTCAGGTGAGTGATTGGGAAAGACTGGGTATTGATTGTGTAATTGAGGTTGTATTTCTAGGTATTTCTTAACTGTTTTGATACAACATTTATTCCTATCACTAGAATTTAGTAAACTGATGGGTAAAATTGAAGTAAAATTTTTTACTCACTATAGACTAGACTAGGTAGAGGTATAGGTAGACTAGACTACCTACAAAAAACAATTTCATTAAAAAAATAGATTTATTATAAAGTAATCTTAATACTGTGAATTAAAAAGCCACAGCAAGAGTCTTGAAGGACATGCCTATTTTCATTAACAGAACTAGATAAGTGGATTCTAATCAGAAAATTCCTAAATATTATGAAGTTTATATAACATTCAACATTGTGTATTTCTTGCATCCTATATAAGTACTATACTTTTTTGTATTCTAAAATTTCCCATAAATCCATAAAAATCTGCAATCTAGTTATAAGTATTGAATACTTTGCTTAACCAAAGTGCTCAGGCTGAGTCTCAGAGACCATCCATCCCCCATAATTTCTCAGCGGCGCAATAGTCAGATAAATAAAAACACACCTAATTGCAAGCACGCGGATGCCAGTTCATCTGTCGACCCTTCGTTATCTGACGTGAACACCGATTAAAATTACATACGAGCAGGCAGAACCGTACGTCGGTCTCGCGCGTTGCCTGGACTATCTCTCAGCCCTCTCCTCGGCTCGTTAATTAAATGCAACGGCTAATTAGATAACTGATAAAAGGTTATGGCGCTCCGCGAATCGTACGATGTACTTTTGGCCCCTCTTAAGTTCTGGCCTTCTCTTTCTCTTATTGATCTTTCTTCTGCACCAGGTCTGTCTCGCTCTGTGATTGTTCCTCTCGCTTCCTTATCTTCATTTCTACTTCTTGTTCTACTTCAACTTCCTTATCCTGTTCCTTTTTTGCCTTGATCTTCTTCTTGCCCCCCTTTCTGTTAATCTCCTTTATTTACTCCTCGTTTGCACCTTCTTATTTCGTTCTTCCATTGCTCTTGTTGCTTCGCCCTCTCTTGACTGTTGATACCCGTTCTTCTTGGTACTTATCAGTTGATTCTTTTAATCCTCTATTTATACTTCTATTTTTAAGTGTTTATATTATTTTTGCTCTGCTCTTCGATTTTATTTAATCTTTTATTTTTTCCTTCGTTGCATTCTGTGCATTCATTAGCCATGCTTCTTCGGCAACTTGTTTGTGTACTATTGATTTTCTACTTTGCATTATTTTTAGTGCATCAACTCTGTTAGTTTCATCCACTCTCTTCTTCTTCAATTTGCGAACTGCATTTCACTTTCACTTCCTGTTACTTATTTTTAATTTTTTTATTTACACTTCCTCCATCATTCCTAGATACAGCTGTATTCTAATCAATACTTTGATCTCCCTTTCTGTTCACTGATACACTTTGCTGCTTCTCCAATGGTAACTCTGTATCCTTTCCCCCTGTTAACGTCTTCATCTTCTGGTCCCGATTTTTTACACCCACCACCTTTTCAACTTTATTTCTCCTCTTCACTTTCTCGCCTCATGTGCACTCGCTCCGCGCTTCACTCGCACTCGTTCCTCGTCACTTCTACGTTACTCTGTTCATTTTTGCTCCTCCACGTTCTTCTCCTCCCGCGTTTCGCTGGGCGCCCTTTTTGCCCCCTTTTCTTTGAACCACCTCATCGCGCTCGTTCTACTGAAACTCGAAACTCGGCTCGAATTCCATCGTCGATGAGGGATCCGTGACCTTGAGGCTTTAGGGGGCTTCTCTTTGGATATCGGCGTCGGAAAGACAGCAACGCGGAAATCTAATTAATGCGTTTTTACGAGGAACGAAGTACTACGTGGAACAGCGTTCTGAGAACTGGAAAGGCCTGAACCATCGGGTAACAGAACGCAGACGCGTTCTAGTTAATCTGATAGTGGTGAGGTGAGGGTGGTAGGTTGACGGGACGGCGATTCACTTGCAGTCGCTGTCGAGTGGACATTCGATATTTTAAATTGCAGTGCATTCGTTCGGTGGGAAGCGCAGTTGCATGGCATTCGAATAAATTTTTGTTTGAACGAGGTGTTTAGAGTACATGCTCCTTCGTATAAGATTTGGATTGAAGGTGGGAGTGAAATGGATTACTTGGTGAATGAGAAATTAGTTTTGATGCGTATTAAATTTTATTCAAACGAAGATAAATAATGAAAAGAACGTGTGAACAGAAATACTCGACTGAAGGTGAATATTCTACTGCATGGTCTTATAATCAGTATTAGGTTGATCATGTGACATATTCTACTGATTATAAGACCATGCAGTAGAATATGTCACGTGTTCAGTCAGACACTCTTATATGCATGTTCAGTTGACTAAATCTGTATTTTTATTTCAATAATATTTTATTTTCTTTCGATTTAAAGTAATAAGATGCAGATAAAGATATCTTTAACACGTTTTGTGTTTCATAAACTACGATTTAACACGAGTATATAATAAAAATAGGAATATTAGAAATTATACAAAATCTAATCCGTCAAAGTTTTTTCTACAATTATATAGTGCAATGTTCTTTCTAAAACAGTTCTTAAAATCCACTCATGAAATTCTGTCTACACGCAAAACACGTTAATAACAGCGGTCAAGTGATTAACCATTAAAGTCAGTAATCTGAAAGTGCCTCTTCGTCGTTTATCATACTTCTAGAAAAACGTTCTCTGGTCGATTCTAAATAAATTAATAAACAACGTGTCTAAGAAAATGGAAAAGAATTATATTGAATACTCATCCGTTCAATTTTGATACGCGACTGGCATTTGAGTGGTCAGTAAATAACACTTGTTCCTACTCGAATGAAGATTGCAGTATGCACTTTAAGATCAGGAATCATCATTTATGAAGCAGTAACGCTTCTGATAGAGTTGCCTGCACGTGAAATATTGTCTTTAATTCTTGACTCGCACAAATTGATCTGCCAGTCACACAATAGCCTTATTAAAATCTTAAAGGTTGCTTCCATAAGTAATAATCACATGCAGTCGAGATTTCACGACAATATTAAAAGCAATAGTCCTGAACGAATATGACACTATTATTATTAGCATTTCAATATATTCAGTTAATTAGAATTTCGAAATTGTGTGGAATCCAGTTCTAAATTATTCACTTTCCTTGTTGGACACGTGTAGCCATTTCTGACGTGAAACTTGAAATAGTACAAACACGGTGACCTCGTCATACCAAGGGTTCATTTTCACCTGAAATTCGCCCTGTATTAAAGAGATATTTATTCCCAGCAGTGTTGGGTACGTATCGATCCCCTTTCGATCGATGCCAGTTACGTGAGAGCGTTCAGTTCGATGGTCGAGATTTCGAGCAATTTACCTCTTAAAGAATGGCGCCCAGCGACATTTTCCCGCGAAAGTACTTTTTTCCCTGTTCGCCCGTGTCGCTATTAACGACTCGAGGAACTGGTTCGCATCCCAGCTCGCACGGCTCATTAGCTAGCCGAGGGGTCCCACTATTTTATTTACGCGTCTATAGCTGGCGATAGTTATTATAATTGCTTGTCGCTTCCACGTGATTTATGACGACAGCATTCTAAACGCTGACTCTTTAACGGCTAATCCTGTTCCCGATAGCTACCGTGGCCATTTTACACGAAAACTTCGCCATAGATACAGTTGCAACAAAATTCAGAATATTTTTCATGAGGTGAACCATTTCCTTCGCTCACTACACCACTTTTCCTCTTGGTTATACTTTACAATGAGGAACACTCATCCAATCTTGGAAGAAACATTTGGCTAACTCTGAGGTACCTTTACAACTGAAATACAATTTTAGAATTACTTACTATTCAATTTGTAGATCAGCTAAATTCTGTGATAAATCAGCAGTCCTATGTCCTTCTGTTTAAATTTCTGTCTAAATAGTAGGAAGAAGCTTATTAGAGTACAGCCAAGTGAGATGTCTCAACGAGTATTTAATAGACGAATCTTGAACGTTCCTTACAATTTTGTGGACAGTTTCCATTCAGTCATATTCCAATCTATGTATCTCCAAGGAAATTATAGGTATAAAATATAAATATACAATTCCTTCATCAAGCTTCATCTCCAACACATTAGAACCTACGATTTTTCCATTCGAAGATAAATTGCAATTCGAAGACTCGAGATTAATGCAAGTTGCGTAGAAGGTGCAGGATTGATGAATCAAACAGTAGGAAGCATTTTAACAAAATAGTATCTACATACTAGCTATCAGTACGCTAAATCTTTACGAGTAATATTGTAATTATATGCTGAAGCGGCGATAATTTGCCTGATTTCGCGTTGGATGTTCATAGAATGCGTTGGCCAAGGTGTCAAAATAAAGGGAACCGGTTCCTGGTTCGCGTTAGGGGCCGACCATTTGCAACCGAGAAACGTCTGTTAACGCTGACGACGCGGAAAACAGACGTAGCACCGCACGCGGATTACAGTAAATTGCAGCAGGTGTTTGCGGTGCCCGGTCGAATCGCGATGCAAAGAAGCGATGATGATGATGCGCGTCACGGGCTGAGACGAGCAGTGCTCACTGAAAAACGATCGCCATCCGTAAAAGTGACGAAGATATTAGGCGTCTTGGAAAGGTCACGCTGTGGCATCTAAATTTATGTTAGATTACACGTTTCTCTCACTTATTTTTATTCGCTCGCTTAAATGGTCTCCTAAATTGATATTTCTAATTTATAGATATGCTTAGTTGAATTGGGGTGTTGAAGAAAAATAGAAAAGTCCAGAAACCATGTTTTGAGATAGTTGGTCTCAGTCTGTAGTGTTATGGATTTTATATATCTGCACCAGCTAGAGTGTATTGAGTTCATTGTGCACTTTGGCTCTGAGATTCAGATATAATTTTGAAATTCTTTGAAAATGGGTAATTCTAGACTTGTTTTGTGCTTCAATTCATAGGCTCAATTGTTTCTAGTAATTTTAAATTCAATCCCTTAGAAAAGGTATTCAGATGATATAGACATTTGTTCAACATTTTTTCCTGCAAAATTGCACTAGCCATATCCTACTTGAAAAGTACCGATTTACAGTACTCCTTCCTAATGAATAAATTATACAAAACGTCTGTCTTAGAGAAAAATTCAACTCAAGATCTTTCTAAGCTACAGAACTGGAACTTCTGCTGGCATCTCCTATAATCCTCTGTCATTCACCCACATTTTTATTCATTGACATTTGATACGTGTCTAAAAAAAAACTGGGAATGATTCAGCCGATCGCGAAGGATCATTTTCGAGGTGCAGACGCATACAAATGAGCTGTTCGTGTTCCATAAAGACTACTATGTCGCAAGCGGAACGCCACGGACGACGTCCCGAACGATCATCGGCCAATTCCTAGACACGGCAGCGAGCATAAATTATTCAGGCGATGTAGCAAAAGCGATTAATTTTATTGGCCGACGTCCCGGATATGGCTCGTCTGTACCCGTCACCGTCGCTTTGTTGCAACGTCGTATCCTATGCTGTGTGTTCCCCGATTACAAGCGAACACGGCTAACACCTTATTAACCGTCGATGGTTGCACGAGCGCCGCGGAAAAATTGCGTAAAACTGCTCGAACGTGAATCGAGCTTTCCTCGTCGACGATTCCACGGTCCCAGAATCTGCGTAGGAAGCAGGATTCAATATGATAACAACGTTCGTGTATGCATGGGCTGGTTCGAATGTTTTGGAGGAATGAGATATTGAGGTTGTCGAGCGCTGTTAGTGGAATTATTAGTGGGCTGTTCGTGTCTACAGCTTCAATATCTCTACAATAGATTCAGTAATTAATCTCTGCAAACATAGACCTACAAACAAAAACCATCAAATTTCTTTCTCGACTCGAGGAATCTACTGTTAACTAGTTTTAAAAATTCTGAAGAATGAAAAAGATTAATAGTGAGTAATTAAAATATTTGTTAATAGCTCAGGCTTCACTTCAAGTCAAGTTGCACTCTGTATATCCAGCAGTAGGCACAAGATATCGGTTTCACCGATATTTAGAGACAAATACTCGAAGTATGGATAAAAATACTTCGAACTGCCACTGGTTGGGACAAAAACGTCCACTGCATTCGCCATGTATCGCATAGCTGTGGCCGTTCCCCATGGAAAAAAGCGAATTACATTAGTGTAGTACACGCGAGAGTCTACTGTGTTTTGTGGGCTGGATGACGGCCGCTCAACTTTCCCAACCTGGGACTAAAGCGTCAATGTCTTTCCAAACCTAAAAACCGTACGGACGGGCACACCATAGATAGCTCTAGCGACGTTCGCGTT
Organism: Calliopsis andreniformis; assembly: GCF_051401765.1. Classification (NCBI taxonomy): domain Eukaryota; kingdom Metazoa; phylum Arthropoda; class Insecta; order Hymenoptera; family Andrenidae; genus Calliopsis; species Calliopsis andreniformis. The sequence goes on from NC_135063.1 coordinate 8,605,529, forward strand.
TGTCTCGATGGGTTCCCAGTAACCATGAGGTCAACACTCACATCGGGACATGTTTGGTCGATGAGAAAACCGGCGCGGAGAAAAGAAACTTAATGGCGGAAGATCTTGGGTAAACGCATTTACCTTCGCCACGTACACCTGCGCATACCACCGTTCTTTCCTCCACAAATGAATTCCTCAATAGGGACGTCTGGAAAAGGACGCCTCGGACGCATCGCGATTCTTCGCGACGCTGCATGCAGATCGTGGCATGTTCTTGCGTGTCTTTATTTACGTTGGTCGTGTATAAATGAATTTAGATGTTATTCGTTGTGTAACGTGGAGGATTTGGGTTAGTGTAATTCCTGCGGTGTTAGGAATTATATTATTGCATACTCTTAGTAAATAGTACCTACTTACTGGGTAAATAATATCTGTTTATGAATATTACGTGAGTCCATTTTCAGAAAAGATTGAAGGAATGATTAATTTACACGTAATGCAGTAACAAAAATGTTTACTTTTAAATCAGAAGAAATGGATTTACATCACTTTCAGAAGGGACAGTTCTACTAATAGTTACTTGGTATGACGGGGTTACAGTAGTTATATTAATTCAACTTTTTATTTTCGATACACAGGGTGTTTAATGACAGGTATAGGAAATTTTAAGGGATGATTCTACATGGTAAGATAAGGTGAAATTACATTTGAAACTTCGTTCCCTGCTTATTAATTATTAAGGAAACGCTTGAAATGTGTCTGACTCGGGACTTATTCTACTGGCTTCGCTATGTTTCGCCTGACGAGTGCTTGCTGACAGTAGAGTAAGCCCCAAGTCAGACACATTTCACATGTATTTTAGACTTTTCTGTAGCAATTGAATCAAAGCAATCAAATTCATTGTCATTCTTAATTTTTTCAATAATTTATCATGCAGAATCATAATGTGAAATTTCTCAAATCTATTGTAGAACACCTCATACATAAGTAGTTCTCAGAAACTAGTGTACCCAAAAATTGTACATTATGAACAGTATGAATTATTATTAATTGTACATTATGAATTATTAACAGTAAGGACCAAAGTAGAAGTAGATAAAGTTTACTCGTTTCTGCTATAAGAAGTAAAATTTTGATCTCGTTCTACTTGACCCAGAATATGAAACATGATAGACCGCCTAATTTATTGATTAATGTATTATCTTTTAATTAGTATCATGCAAAGGAAAAATCAGTATCTTGTTATCATAGTAAAAAAAGTATCTCCCTTTACCCTACAATATTCTTCACATTGAGGAAGTGTTACTTTTCTCACATTTAAATCAACCCCCATCTGATTGGCTCAGAGGTCCTGTCCCACAATATCTTTTCCTACAACACGTCAGCCATAAAAACGAAAATTTCTCGCGAAAGCAGTACTCCAAGTGAACCACATTCATCACCAGCTTGCGATCACGGATACCTGACAGTGGCTCGGTGAAATTCAGTTTATTAGCGCCCACGTCAACGATACCATTAAGCAGCAGGATTATCTCTCTAAAGTAGCAGAAATATGACGCTACCGGTGTATATTTTGAAGTTCTCGCGAGCGGAACACTAAATTTACAGTATCGATTACTGTCAGCCAGTATCTAAATTGGCACCGCGTCAAGCAGTTACAGATAAACCTAAACTGGCCGCGAGATTAAAACGGGGTCCGCGAGCGTTCGAATCATAACGCGTTCCGCTTTTCTTCGCCCATGCGCAATTAAGATAACCGGGGGTACATTCGCGAGCAAAACGAACCGAGTGCACCTACCGTATGAATTTCGATCCCCTCCACCCTGGCTCCCACCATCGTGGCCCCCCTTTTTTTTTATTTAGCGAAATGTCGCCGCTAGCCTTAGTTCGCGTCGGATAATTCGTAGAGGAAGAGGAAGCGAGGCGAAACGAGTTCGCGCAATCGGATCGCCAATTAAATCAATCGGACGGTGGTTCGCGCTACGGGCGAATATTCGAGCGGCACTTAATTACGCAATAACGGCTGTAAAACATCGTAATTAGCATCGAGGCCAGCGTAATTAGCAACGGAACACGTGCGATACGTCCCGATTGCCCTGCTGTGTGCTCACCGGTCTGAACAACAGAGAAAAGTGCCCCGCGTCGCGGCTGCTGCACGACCTGCGGCCTGTAATCGGGATGGAGCCAGAAAAAGGGAATTAATCGCTGCGGAAGCGCGAATTTAGAACGATCGGTGCCATTTTGGGTGTTGCGTGCTGCGTTCGGGAGGGTGGAGTCGGTGCTGGATAGAGGGGTATACAAAGTGGGATAGAAAAAGGGTACAAAGTGTTTTGGTAGCCTGTAGCTTACGAGGTTTTCGTTATTTTCTAATCGTGGCTATTTTGAGTCCGCGTTTTGAGCAGCTGTGTTTTGGACTCAGGCTGCAGCAATGGATTAGAGAGTTAGGAGAGAATTGTCTGACTGACCTACATACTTGTTCTCGAATGAGATTCTATAAACTTGTTGGTAGGAACTTTGAAAGACTTAGCGAAGTTTGTCTTGTTAGGAACAAACATTCTTGTAGGGAACAATCTCAAAATATTTCGTGTGGATCTCTAATAATAAAAGTTTGATGCAGGAGATAGTGTTATCAAAGTAGAACTTTGATTCGACTATCAAAGTAGAACAATGTGAATGATTGAAGTGTTTATTTTATGGAGTTTGATATCTTTATGCAACTCTTTTTGAATAATCTCAATTTTGTTTCAACTATCGCAGAAGAATTCATTTCAGCAGCAATCTATCAAATACATAGATACATTTCAAGAGATAGTAGCTCAAGATTGATCTAAAATGCTACTAAGTCCTCAGCAATTGATGAGTGATAATAAGTAAAACTTATGAATGCATGTGCTGATAGTCTTGTACAGAGTTGCACAGCATAGTAAGAAAAAACTATCGATTAAAAAAAGTAATTTTTTTTGTTCTTTCATGAAAAGGATGTTTATATATATATAAAGACCAATATCAATAAATAGCCTTCCTCGCAACTTTAATTTTAACACTTACTGCTTTTTTCATTTCCACTCTTCAATTATTCTTCCATTGTCTATGAGTTTTAATTTTAGAAAGCCTCCAATATTAAAAAAAATGAATTCGTCTGCTCTTTTGTATTTATTACGTATGCTGTAGGTCCACCAGCGTGGGTCACGCGAACTCTGCGAGAGCTTGGAATTAAGTGTCGGGATGATGAACACGAATGACCCGGCTGTTAGGCAGGTATTCGGTTACTTCAACCTCGGGGAACATACACAGGTCAGCGTTGCCATCAGCGATTTTAGGCCGAGTTAACGTTCCGAGGATGATGCTGAATCACGCGGGAAGGGCTTGCTGTACTCGACAATCGTTAATCAGTTTGCTTCTCGTGCTTTGTTTCATACTAGCGCGATCGTTTGTCGTAAAAGTCGAATCACTGTTGCAGTTGCGTGTACAATAATTCATATTCTGGCAAAGATCGTAGAAAATGAGAACGAGGAGTTGAAGACCCTGCAATGTGGGGATATCACATAGCCAGTAGAAGAAGAAGAGTCAGTAGAAGTCACTGGGGCGTTATGAATCTTCGCTAAATACAGAGTCGAGAAACAGATACAGGCGTAGAAAACTTTATTGTGAGATTAGAATCAGTGGACATGGCCTAAAGGAGTTCTCAGCGATTGAAGTGTAACAGTTATGTCGTCCACTTGGCTTGAACCCTAATCGAGGACTGTGTGAGCTATGGCTATGGTCCATTATAGTGTCATCACTTATGCACAATGTACCCTTGCCGTTATCAAAAGAAAAAGATGCTGTGACAAGTGACGAAGTCTTGGACCTTAATTCTAGTTCAAGATACTCGTAACGCGTGAGATATGTCGTGGTGAAGCAAGTGGTTAAATGGATTTTTTATTAAGTCAAACCTGACTGGTCATCAGTTGATTCTCTGTGTCACATCACGATCTTAACCATCGTCTTGAGTAATTCTCAAATAGGTATCGAATGTGGATATAACAAATTCATCTCCTTCGCTTGAAATATTAGATCATTTCATAAATAGTGCTGCTCTACGTTTTAAATTCATACTAAAATAATGTAAAAATATTTTAGGATAGGGGTTCAGATAACATTTAAAAGCTGAATGTTGCTGCAGATTTAGTAACCAAAGAATCAATGTTAATTTTTTTTATAAATTAGACCCTGTTGTGAAATCTTACTTGAGAGACTACTTAATGGAAAATGTATTTTAAAAAAAGAAAACAAGGAGTAGTGAAGGATTGGTGAAGCTAAACTCTTTTAAAAAGGAAAATATCTTACTCTTAACCTACCCCTCTAATTTCATAAGAGACCCTTCAAAATTTTAAAGCAAACAATCTGGACCAGAATGAAACCAGTAGTATTTCTACATCACTCACATTTAAACTAATCCACTCTCAAGTGACGTATTAGAAAAGAGCAATCCCTCTCTCTCATCTCGAGCAGCAAACTTTCCTCGAGGCCCCCAGCAGCGTCGTCAACCACATTTCCCTTCGTGACAGTAAAGAGAACGTTTCCGCAATTTTCGCGAGGAAGCAATCTCCGCCGATAGCATTGGAAAGTGACGTTCCAGTGATATTCTCGTCAATGACATCTCAAGTGATTTATCAGAATAAGAAACACAGATCGCGATCATTCCTACTCGCTGTGGTGGCCAGTGTACACGGCGAAACCGAACGATGACCGAGTCCAAGCGTCTCTCGACGATAATCGCATCGACGAGGAGCAAAGGATGCTGACAGTCGACGCGGTAGCACTTAACGTTGATGCGAAATTAATCGAAATCCCATTTCACTTGTAGACTACGCGGTCGTAATGGATGTTTCGTTTCTCGAACGTTTGCTTTCCGCGAGAGAAAGGAGCGCGTCGGTGATTTATGCGACGATTAATGCGATTTCGAAAGAAAGAAAAAATATGCACACGTACAGTTCGTGGAGAGTTTGTTGCACTCGGCGAGATATGGAACTGCTGAATAATACGATAGATAGGAAAATTGTTGGTGACTCTACGATTTTGGTCTGTCAGATTTTTTGGAGTCTGCAACTGTTTCTAATATTTTTAGGTTGATTCACATTATAATTGTATAGTAAACACTTCATTAATGATAGAAAAGAAAATGATTTAAGAGAGGTATTTGGTTTTATATGATGGGGAATTATAAGAGCTTTTATAGCTACTTATGTGTATTAGGAAGAAAGAAGTTGCTAAATTTTTGTATATCATTTAAAGTACTCTATTTTTTATTATTTGGTATTTCAGGGTATATTTTAGTATTCTAAGGAAACTGTTGTAGAAGAATGAAAAAAGGAGACTAATACTAGTACTACAATTTCTTCAAATATTTGAACTACTTAGATACTATAGTACTTAATATTTAATGAGTTAAATTGACCACTGTGTATTAGTGAGACAACTAGATGTCTACGAAAGTATACCAGTACCTACTTTCATTAAGAGAGCTGATTGCAAGGGGATATTACAGAAGCTTTTTGAATAAATCATCAATTTGATATTTAGTATACAAATGTACCTCCCTATATTTGATACATAAATTCAAACTTTTAAGGACAGTACTAAATCGAGGTATTGTAAGTTCTCTCAGAGTATCTCTCATTCAACAGTCGATCTGATTGCAACTATCATTAAAAGGGTACTCCCAAGAAATTCCTCTAATGGGAACAGTGACGCCAGAGACTCGGCGAGAACAACGTTGTCGTTGTCTGACCATTGGCAACCTCTATTTCTACAACTCCAGCAGGTCTTTTCGCGCTAGCTCTGTCGCAAGAGGGACACCCTCCAATTACGATATCTTGTTTTCACGCGTAGCCGAGGACTCGCGAGAGGCTGATCGTAAAACACGCGTACACGCATCGGGGGCACAGGAAAGAGCGAGCGAGGAGAAGTCATTACCAGAGCCCGTGTCCAGCTTAATTGTACGACAGGAATGTGGCTGTGAGATAGTACAATGGGCCTCTCGATATTTACAAGGAGACATTGCACGATAAGTGTTAGCAAGTTGACGGGGGTACAGTGATAGAGAGTACGTGAGCTCTTCTGGCAAGAGTACCTGCTCTAGTCGCAGCCGAGCGTTCAGCGATGCTTTTTTCAGCGTCGACCGTGAGAAACTATTGCGACGGTGTTAGACGGAGGATATTCAACAGGAGTGCTCCTTTCCCTTAATAAGACATTTTTATTTTGACCCTTCGAATGGCGAGACTGTCTCCGCTGAATATAGTGAGTGTTCGAGGATTTATGGCGCAGGCTGCCGAGTTCGGATGTGGTTGCTGTGGCGCTGTGGATGCATTAGCGATCTAATTTAATGATATACTGTTCTGAGTGGCTGAAACTGAAGAAGGTATTCGGCTGGCCTCTATCTTTTATTAGTTATACACTATTATGTACATAATTATCCTTCGAATTATATGTCACTCAAAAATCTATTCGATTCTGAAAATAGGATTTCTGATGATGGACAGAAGTCTTATCTGGGTGAAGGTCCCTTCAAGATTCTAAATTCTAAATTAATATCTGTTTTTAAGTGGGACCACATAATACTCATTTCGTCAAGCACATAATACATTGTAGAACATACTTATCGACATAATGTGATATGTAGGTCCCTTAAGGATTGACTTCACATTATTCTCCATCCTTTGAAGTCTTCCTCAGCTATGCTGCCGCAAGATTTTCCTTATTCAAGTATGCTAATTTTTAGTGATATCTTCCAAAGCGCCTCTATTTAATACTTTACATAATCAGGCAGCTTTCGCAACGAAACGCAGAAATGCATTCGCAGGTAGCCTGTGCAGGCTTCTAGGTTCAAATCGTATGCATAATACAGGATGCTCCTGGTGTACTCCCGTATTTTTCCGTAGGAATGCACGTAGACTGGCCGTGCGTACGGTCACGTAACGATCCCAGTGTCGGACGTGGCCTGGCTGGAAGCAGAAAAGACGTTCCACGATTTCGCGTTAGCCATTCGTGTTGGTCAGAGTTCAAATCGAGCCGGACGAGATAGGGACGGCGACGTCGATAAATCGTCGCGGTGAACCGTGATAAACGTTCCCTGCCTTCGTCTTTCTCTTCTTCTCCGTGCCGTGGTATCGCCGCACGTACAGACCGCAGATTTGGTAAACAAATTATATTCCCGATGCAAAAGCCCCTGAAAGGCATCGCGAGAAACGAGTGATTACGCTCCGAGGCTGCGGTTTCGCGGGATCATTATCCCGCGAGATAATGCAAGTAGGACGACGAAATGGCCGTTGAAAATTTTAATAAGCCGCGCTTTGACGCGGGACTTACCTACCTTCTCGGTAGAAGGATTGCGCTCGTTGACGCGGATCAGCCTCGAGAGTGAACGCTTTCGTTCTTGCGTTACCTCGTTCTGTTCCATCGGACTCTGGTGGTTCCACTGCACCGTTGTTTGCTTGCCAATGGTGGCTTTCTGCAACTGGGAATTACGTAAGCGAGGGTTGCAGCGTTCTGGATACATAGTCTGAAGGATTTGGAGGTCTTTCAGGCCTTGTCGTGGTCTTTCTGTGACGTCTACGATGTACCTACGACTGTAGGGCTAAAAGACAGATAAGTCAGATATTTTTTGTTTGCTTTATTTAAGTAACCAGCAAGCAGAATTAAAAGTTTCATGAGCCGAACTGTTCTGTTAGGCTGCTCAGTGATGAGGCTTCTTTCACTGAGAGAGCTTCCGAAACCTCATCAAATTTTTTTTAAAACACTTTTTTGTGTATTACATATTAGGTAGTAATTACACAATTTTTATATTATTACTTTTTATACGTGTAATTACTTGAATTTTTCTAATCACAAGAACATTATCACTTCTCATATTACTCCAAAATGTGTTACATTTTAGAATATTAAAAGCAAAACTTCTGCTTCCTTATTTTTCAGTCTGTTTTTGTGTTATACTTATTGCATCGTCCTTGATGTGAATTTGTATATTATTTTTAGCCAGGAAATTGTATGGAAACAGAATTCCATATATTTTAAATCTCAGTCACCTAAAAGTAACAAGAGGGTGACATCGCTTGAATAATTGAGATCTTTCACTCGGCATCGGTACTCGAATCGATCAGAACAAAAATCTGAGAACGAAAGAAGAAGTAGAAGACAAAGGAACGTTATTATTTCGTCCGTTCCACATTTTTCACGTTGGTCGGGCCACGTCGAGGAAACTTTCGCCTAGACTTTAAACGACGCGTACGATGATATATGATGCCCGCATAGAGCGCGAAGATCGACGCTCTGACAACGTATCCTACATTTTTCTAACGCATATATCAGGGCCGACATTTTGCATCTTTCTAAAAATACGATTTATTCGCTTCACGAGATCACAATAACCCGACGGTGACAAAAGACAAGAGTTTGAAATTTATTTTCATGTCTTTTCGAACTTTCAACACAAATTCCTCTGAACCTGAGTTTGAATAATTTGTACTCTCAGTTATGAATGAAATTAAAATACTAATGCTATAGCTAGAATTCAATTTTTGGTTTTAATATTTGTATGAAACTTCTGTGAATGTATTTTATATCATATTTCGTATTTAATACATATTTTTCGAGAATGCATAACGCGCTGAAAATCGTAATAATACAAATCAGATCAATACTTTATTGTTACAATATTCTGCTTTTATTATTTTAAAATTCTCAGATATTTTATTCAAATAAATTCTCTCATTAATAACACATTCTCAGTAATTAAATTTCTCAAAATTGAAGCAGGTATATTATACATAACATAAATGAAAATAAACTCATGGTAAGCATGCAGTTAATTACATCTTTATTAATTGAATAACATTAGTCGAGTAGTGGTTTCGTTGTAACATTAATAATCTAAGATAAATATTTCAGGAGACAATCTATCGAATTTAACGCTCCATGCCGATTTCTGTTAATACCTATAATTTGTATCAGATCTAATATTTACTCCTCAACGCTAAAAACTTCCAAGTCCCAACCCCTTTCCTCTTCCCACGTTTCACAGGATACGAAATAGCGCAAGAGGAAAACGTCGAGCGAGAAAAATACACCTCGTACTGTTACTCCGTTTTACGAGCCCATTGCGTCATGGACGTCGTGCATATGGACGACTGAACGAGGCAATTTCTCGATCGCTCACCGTGTTTTGTCAAATTGCTGTCGCGGGAACGGCTCTCAGTGGCCAGCAATCGACCGTGATTCCTCGTACGACGCCTGGAGACGTAAACCCGCTTTAATATATACGTAATATATACACGTCGAAATTATACGCAATTAGCGCCGGCGGTATGCAAATTTCCGCGGCGATTAAGGGCGCGTAATGCGACGGGGGCCTCTCTGCAACAAGCCCGCGAACACAGGCCTGGTTCGGGGTAAACACACGAAACTGTTACCACAGCGGTCCCCTGTCGAGGCTGGTGGGGATACGCGTTTTAATGAACTCGAATTATTTCAGGGACGTTCACCGTTACGTCGTCGCTGGCGACGAGTCGACCGGTTCCCGGTGTCCTTATCACCGCTGGAACCGAGAGACTTATCTTAAACGTCGTTATCGGCCGCTGCGCGCAGCGGTTCGTCAGGAATTTATGCAGTTTTCGTGAAAAATAACAAATGAGTCACGTGAGCCGCCGCGCCATTTCTACGTATTTATTGATTATAATTTGACTATGAAGTAATGGCTACTCGAGCGTGAAACGAGAGGCACAGGGGGATAACTAACAACGTGGGTAAGGAGTTCTAATCAAGTCTTGGGTAGTCTGCGCTATGGTGTTTTGATTGGGCGTAGAAGGTACATGTGTTGGGTGCTCGCTTGGGACTCGTTACTGCTTTTTTTAGTCATTGTCTTACCTTCCTTTAGGCCTTTGATGAGGTGTACAGCAGGCGTCATTGCATTTATTGGTCTGGAAAGTGTCCTTTTTTTCTAAGCTCGTTGCTCGGTGTTTTTTTGAATAAAATCTGCTATGCCCTGAAAGGCTTGGGAGCCTAGGAGCTATTGAGTAGTATTGGTCAGTGATGAACAGACATGCTGGCGGAGTTTATATAAAATACGAAAATTAGATCTTATAGGTGTCTTATAAGGATTTTCAATGCTGCATTTACAGTGTACTATTTTGTAGGTTTAGGATTTATTAAGTAGTATTGGCCAGTGATGAACAGACATGCTGGCGGAGTTTATATAAAATACGAAAATTAGATCTTATGGGTGTCTTATAAGGATTTTCAATGCTGCATTTACAGTGTACTATTTTGTAGGTTTAGGATTTATTAAGTAGTATTGGCCAGTGATAAACAGACATGCAGACGGAGTTTATGTAAAATACGAAAATTAGATCTTGTGGATCTTTTATAAGGATTCTGAATGCTGCATTTCTAGTGTAGTTTATTCGAGGTTTAGAATGTATTAAGTAGTGTTGGTCTGTGATAAACAGACATGCAGATGGAATACATATAAAATACAAAAATTAGATTTTATAGATGTCGTACAAGGATTCTCAATGCTGCATTTGCTGTGTAGTCTTTTAAAGGTTTAAGCCAACTACGTTAATAAAAATAATAGAAGTTGTACATGTAGTGGTGCATAATTGACACTTCAACAACCGCAAGTTTTGAAGCGAAACCGTCTAATCTGTTTGAAAAACCGGAACTTTCGAAATTTACATATTATTAATATTTAAACAATACCACAGCATGCTTACTATTCAAATCGATTTAATTTTCTGTCGGATTTTCCCATGCAGGGTTTGCAAGTATATTGTTGTTATGCCATATACATGTTTTCACGAATCAATGCCCATTTTTCCTGGACTTGTGTACATATCTTTGATGACTAGAATATGAATTCATATCTTCTTTTATCAAAACAGTTTTCCTTTTTAAATACGTTGTCTCAAGAACGAAGACATTCATAACTATTCCCTTTATTTCTCAAATTTACACTCATGTTCTTTCCTTCTAAATCCTGGCCCGACAGAAATGAGTGATACGAGCAAAATGAGATACAAATTGTCTCCAGAAAATGCTTCATACACTGAGTCTACAACGAATACACCTTATACGCAGTAAAATAATTTCCTTGTGTCCATTGCCAGCGCTAAAGTCACTCGCACCAATCTTCATCCCGCAGGTAACGTTCCATTAAACAACACAAAATACGAGTTTACTCTGAGCTGATGCTCGAACGTGTGTTGTCATCCACGGATTATCTCGTAGTCGCCAGTGAGCGTGTTAAGGAGAAGACACTGTCATTATGCAGCTACATCCTCCTTGGTCACCTCGTGGACGAGTTCACGCGAGCAGTAACAGAACGCCTTCCTTGTTTCCCCTGGGCCCAGGGCCGATGAGCCACGGTGCTCGACGATGTTAATGCGAAATCCAAACTTATCGCGCTACTAAGGACGATATTTACGATTATCAGCGTCAGTACACCGACTGCTGAATATTGTAGATCTTGCGCAAGACCATTTCGAAGGACGAGTTCAGTAGATTCATTACCCAATATTTCTGCTATCTGCCCTGTAGGTGTCCTGTAGGTATTCGAAGACTACAGCTATCAAGCCTCAGAAAATATGGCTTCGACGCTGGATGGAGTGATCGGTAGAGTCGATTGCCTACTGATTGGCTAGGAATCGCCGAGAATGATTGGAGGATGGTACATTTGCTTGGGAAGCTCCTCTCTTCGCAACACTTCTTTTTACATTGTACTCCTCACGTAGGAATATTTAATTCATGCTCTTGCATTTGTATGATTGAGGATTTAAAATAGTAAATGATGTGGGAATTTCTAGAATACATTAAAAATATGCTTCTGTAGATTTTGGTACAGGGAAAGTTGAAATAAGTAATTAGTCCTGGAAATTAAAATTAATTATACTGGTAATTATGGTATTATGTTCGCCATGTTAGATACAGTATATGGGCTACAGTCTTTTTTAGTAGAAGGGGTAATTTATTTTTTTTTCTTTTTTGAGCTAGGTTACCTGAATCCTTTTATAACTAGCTTCTGGTATACGAACGCTTCTGTAATTTGTGTAAAAGCAACAAAATATTGTTGATCATTGGAAACAAATTACCTCGTCGCATTACGTTGCAGTAAAATGCATGAAATTTACGTGCAGCTGATCATTCAGGTCTAACAAGTAATATTTGAATAGATAGCAGAAACTGGTTGAAATTAAGTGGCTGCTATTTTAAAATGTATCAGTGAAACGACAAAGTAGCTAATCAGTATCAAATACGAGGAAGTCACGTGAAATACTTGCTGATTACAGAAAATGTAAAATGTACTATTATACAGCTGTTCAGAGCTATTCAAAATATGCAATACGTTAAACTAGAATTTCACTATTCGAATTCCCATTAGTCTGGACAAATTTTTCGCTTGAAATTAATTAAGTTATTTAAAAAATACCACAAAATTTGCAATCAAAACATTAGTCGATATTGCATCTATCCATCATAAATATCATTTTTGTGAACTTCATCTCTATTTTCTCTAATTATTCTTAATACAGACCAGTGATATTCTGAAGGGGTTCTAAATGATCGTTCTAAAAACCGTGTTCTCAGAGAGATTAGTTCTAAGATACTTAAGTAAAAAATGTACAACCTGTTCGGATCGCGTTCCTCGGATCACGTAATGCCAGGACATAACATAGCTACCGTATGCTTATTTTGATCATATTTATCCCAGACAGTTCTAAAAATACCACCACCGAGCCATTTCTCCGTCAATCGCGAAAAACCTGCTCGCGATACTCCAAGTGCTACCATGTGCACACTCAACCCAGCTCACTCTAATACCGCCCCTGCATCTACTAATCCAGTCCAACAGCACCGTATTTTGCGATTACACGCCGCAAGATCGGTTTCGATCAGCGCATATTATTATCTATTAATGACTGCCTCCCTAGCTACATTTTTCTCCCCTGGAATAACGAACAACATTGTGCTCGTAAACCAGTCCACTGGATTAAACGAGAGGCAAGGCGCTCGTTCGCTAAATATATAACCGGATACGAACAAGCAGCGTCGTTTATACACAGATTGCCTTTCTGTTTAAAATTCTGACGCCTGTAACGCGCGTTTCCTGATGACCGCGCGATCGAAATCGTGAAAATTGATAACGGGGTTCGAAGAAGCTCGCCGAGCGGAGATTCCAGGAATTAAAGTAGGCATGTGTAATTTGTTGGGTCCCTGAGGAAGCGAGGAATATCGTGTCTGTGAGTTGTCTAGGGAGTGTATGGAGCGAATCGCGCGTTCTTGCGACTCGCGAGGGGACTGAGAAGGGAAGAGGGATTTGTGATTAATTTCTTCGGTGATTTAATCCTGGCAAGTCGAAGTTAGTGGAAAGTAGGCGTAAGTATAATCAGTCCTAATTTGAAAGTAAAATGAGTATGCTATCTAATTCGTTTGTTTGACAGGATTAAATACAGTTACTTATACTTTTTGATAGACAAACTTGTGTGCCTGTTATTTTATGAAGAATACTACTAATTGTAAACTATTTATAAATTTATGGAGATTTATTAAACACTAGAATTTCCTAGGGTTAGGTTTCTGGAATGTTACATGTGAATATGTGAAAATCCTAGAGTCTAGAGAAAAAATTAAATTCTCTGATCAAGTACAGCGAAATGATTTTTTATATTATCGAGCAATATTACGAATACCAAATTACTGTCTGTCTATGTTAAAGGTACTAACTCAGAACTCGTATTGCTCAAGCACATGTCATAACACCGCAAATTGTTCGCCAATGATTTCTTTATCGTTCTTATATATCAATGATTGCAAAACTATATATTTATTTCCAGTAATCCCGCGATGGAGTTGCCATAAGGCTACCACTGTTCGTAAATGAGAGCTTAGAGCATAAAGTCGGTCTGCGTGATAGAATTCTCCATTAATTCACTGACCGAGGTGGCTGGTCGACGCAACGTGACGAATTTAACGACATTCCGTGGCCAACCAGATTTGCACGTAATTCCTTTGCCAGTAGAGGCGCTGGTGTCGATAACGGTATACACCATTGCAATCATCGATGCTGCCTGCGTCTAACTTCCAACTTTATGCTTGCACGTTTACTTTACATTTCCGGTAGTCGTCCAATGACGTCTGCAATGACGTCCGAGAAATTTGCAGGCCTAACGATAGATATCTCTGTGGCATCGACATATTCGCAAAAAATTCCTCTAGAAACTCTCGGACATGTGTTCACGTTGATGATGGTTCATACATCAGGAAGGAATTTTTGCTTTCTGGTAATGGTATAGAGGATTTTCAAACATTTGTGACTTTCATATTGCCTTTGCTTATGGCTGTGGATATTCACAAGAATTAGTGGAGGCATTTGGTCACATTTGTTGAAATTTCAAACTCCCGTGGGAGTCTGTTCGTGAAAGTCTATTGAGTTGATGGAGGAAGAATTTTTAGAGAATTTTAGATTGAAGTTTGATGAATTTGTTCTGTCTTAGTGTTGAATTTCTCTGCGTGTTTTGTAAGTCCTCAATTTCTTGTTAATGGAGGGAGACAAAGAAGGTTCACCTGTGGAGCTAGCTTCTATCAGCTTACTCTTCTGTATGTCCCTTTGTCCATGTACATATAATGACTATTTCGATTTCAAAGAAATAGGAAAAGTTTTAAGCCAAACGTCTGTCAATAAAACAGACTTAACTCTATTTTCAAAGTGTGTTCTGTGACAGAGTTTATCCTAAACTAATGACAAATTGCTTAAGAGTCCGACTAGTGATTCAGACCAGAAGGAAATAAATTCCTTCTGAAAATAAATTTTAATCCAGTTGGACACTTTGGTTACTCAACTAACCACATGTCACGTTAGTAGCTCTAAATATTACTAAAGATTGAACATAAAAAAGATCACTATTTTTGCTGCACATTGTATTCCAATACAAACAAAAAAATTCTCTATGGATGACTACACTCTCCTACGTAACAGAGGCTCAAACTATTATCAAAGACTCCTCAAGAAACAAGAACTATACTTGAGAAATTCTCCTCAAGCATAAACGAGCTCATTTGCCAAGTCAACTGACTCCACAAGACGAAAATACTTAAATTGATTTTAAATATAAAAACTAAGCTTGCACTCAAATTTAAATACTAAAATTCAAAAAGAGGAGTTACCACTGTTTCCCGTGAACGTCTCAAACATTCCAACACCCCAAAAGAGAAGCCACCGTCCGAAAGCAAAATTCCCAAAAATATCCCAGCGCACGAACGAGAGAAGAATCAGATTGTCGCGAACGTTTTTTTCATGGCCGTTTTCTGCCAGCTAATTTTACCTGCCGTGGAGGAAGGGTGACACGGTAGACGGTTGCCTCGCCGTGTTTATCCCGTCAACGTAGTAATTACAGCGAACATCGTGTTTACTGTGCCGCGAATCGGAAGATTATTAAATGTCATTAAACGCCGCGTGTCGACAGGCCGCCGCGGCTTTTTCTTTTCCCTCCATTACGGCGGGAAGAAGCGCAACCAGCTCGGCGAGCTGTAATTATTCGGTCGAACGGCGTATTATCCTAATTGTCTAAACCTCGTGGCGTACTAATATCGACCTTCCCGATCTCGGGTGGACGGCCCACGGGGGCTGGATTATTATTTTCGTATCGCAGGAGCTATTTCATTATATACCGATCGCGCTGCGCACTTACCTTTCATTAACCTCGAATACAGGCACGCGGACGGGGGAAGGAAAAAAGGAAGACGAGACGGTGCATGGTGAACCGTGGCCGGGGCACACCTATGGAAAACAGTTCTGGTAATTGAATTTTGAATTACGATGTCCCGTCGCTCCCGTACGTGTATTAAAATTTAATATCTTGCCCGTCTTGTGTTTCGCTCGACGGCGAAGGGGCAAAGAGGAGGAGGGGGAAGAGGAGATCGCCGGACCGTAATGTTCACCTGTTAAACGCTGGCGAACGCACGAGCCCCAGAACCGAATACACCCGGTTGATTTAGGGAACCTCGCGGGATTGTAATTACGGTCGTGTCTGTTTGATCGAGGAGAGCTGCGAGACTCTTAACGCGTAGCTCTTCCTGTAAGAGGAGAGGCTCGAAGCAATTACTGGTGATAGTTTTACTTTTATTTGTCGAGCACCGCTTGGCCGCAATTTTGGAAAAGTTTAACTACTCCTGCGGGAGAGGGTTCAAGCCTTATCGTGGCGAGGAGTCACTCGGAGATCAAATAGGTAACACAGTTTCGGGAATTGGAAGTGAATATGTAAAGAGACTTGGAAAATTTAGAAGAACTACAAGATTTGAAAGGTTTGAATACATGAAAGCTAGAAGTTGAGGAAACTGAAAATTCGTATTTTAAATATATGACAATCTGAAGATTTGGAAAATTGAAGATTTTAAGGTTCCGAGTATATTAAAATTAAAAACTAGAGAAACTGAAGATTCCTAGTCTAAATATTCGGAAATTTGAAGATTTAAAAAACTGGAGCTTTGAAGGCTTTGGATAGGTCTATGAAAGTTAAAAATTCGTATTTTAAATATTCGATAAATCGATTAAAAAATTTGAATCTTTAAATTTATCTTTCATAGAAGAAGAGGTGTTCCTTCCTCTAATGCTGATTGCAGAATTAATAAACTGAACGATTTCCCTTGAGAGGGGATGACAGCAGAAGAATCTTTGATATTATCCAAACGTGACCATTAATAGAACAGACTAATATCCGCTCGAAATAAAAAGCGAAATTCGTTAAAATTAGAGTTCACCGCCGTGTTCCAGGTGTCTACCAGCCGTTTGTGGAGAACAGAGAACCGACGAGTGCCTATTTCGGTTTATCGCGAACGCGAAAGCGGCGATCGCCGCGACGTTCCTAGCAGAACGGCGAGTCTATCTCGCGTCTAATCCGCGATGCGTTAGCGGACACGGAGTTTCCATTAGCAGCTCTCCGTCGTAACTACAATAATACAAATGGCAGGTTCGCCCAGCCGGCCATAAATTACGGATAAAAATGCGCGCGAGCTTTTCAGCGACACCCTAGCCTTCACAGAGTTATGCGGTCCGTGAATCGCTTGAAGAAGACACCAACCGCGGCGTGCTCGATTCTATGAACATTCGCCGCGTGTCATCTAACTTCTTAGCGTAAATTCCGCGAGAATTGGGTAGCGCGTGCTTGGAACGCTGGTACGTCTCTATTTTAGTGGCGGAGAGTAACAGAGAGTAGCCTAGGTATTGGTTAGAAAGGAAAGTTTGCGGCACGGGCGCATGCCAGCCATTCAACGTCACATTTTCTTGAACTTCGAATGTTGGTGAATATTGATAAGGAATTAAGTCCTGTAAAATTTTTGCCTCCTAGTTTGAGTAGTTCACAGAATGTGTAACTCTCGATTTTTGCAGAATTGAGCTAATGAACTGACACATTACCTTTGCGTTATTTATACTTTTGTTCTGTCTTGGGATACTAACTTGTAAGAGTAGGGATGACCAGTGGGAGCTGGTCAAGAGTAGAGGCTGATCAGTGGGACAGGTGGTCAGAGGTAGGGGCTGACCAACTGGACAGCTGGTCAGAGGGTGGACGAGTCACTGCAGAGACAACGATCAGATCGGAGAATATCGATCCAACCTGATCGAAGGCTGAGGACTGACTGACGAACAGGGGCGCTATAAAATTCTTCATCGACTGTGAGTAGAGTGGAAAGAGGGGGAATATGTTGCAATCATTAGTGGGAAATTGGGCCTGGTGATTGACAGGCAACCCGACCTTTCAGTCCCAATTCCCCACCAATGACTCCACCACATATCATTAATATAGTCTAATTGTTTACAATGATGAACGATTTCTTGGTAATCTTGTTACCGAAATCGTGAGTTGCGTCAGCAATTTATACCTGAGGGTCACATAAAAAAACGCAGGACGTACTTATAATCTTCACGTTCCTACGATCGAGTTACCAGAGACCTGCTAAAGCGCGAGTGCTTAGGTCACAACTCGAGAACAGCCATTAAATGGTCCGTACTCCAAGGGTTAATCGACTTCGAAGCAAATTCCATACTAAAGTGTCCTTTTAATTTATAGTACCCTAAATCTTATTACACAGTCATTAAATCATAGTTCCCATTTCACTTGCGTCCTCCTGTACTCATCGATAATACACCAAGCAATCGAAATCCTGAGAAACAGAGAACCTGAAGCAATCAAGGCTCGGTTAATCGAGGTTCTACTGCACATCAAATGTCTCTTCCAATGCAGAAGAAACCAAGCAGTCCCTCCCTAAGAAACCAAGAGAAAAAATCCCCTCGTACCTCACTGAAAGCAAAAACCATCCTGCAGCCCCGTTACCATCCCAGAAAACCGCCTCACCTCGCGCCCATCTCGCTCGTCCGCGGAACAAAGGCCGCGTAGAGTCCGCGAGCCATAGTTATTATTCATGTATCGCGAAAATCGTTTCATTATCCACTCGTAAAAGCGATAATCGCGCATTGTGTGCTAAATGCGTGTAACGTGGCCCAGAACCCCCTGCGGAGAATGGCACCGCGGCGCAAGCGGCAACCACCTCGATCCTCGATGCTCCTCGAGGCCCTCGATCAAGAGTCGCTCGGCAGTGCGGCGCCAACCGGTTGCCGGCAGCTGGCTTCCTTCCATCGTTTTAACCGCGGTGCTTCGAGAGCACGTGAAGGCGATCGTGCGTCTCCGGGCGACGCTGAAGAACGTCGAACATCGCCGGACGCGGCTCGATGTATCGATAAATGCGTCGCCGAGCGACGAGCTTCTCGGGAAGCCTGGACCGACAGGCAATGAACAAGCGATGTCTTCAGGATGTTTCTTTCCTCCATTTTTTTTCCCCCGCGGTGTTTATCTGCCTTTGCTCGTGGCAGTCGTATTAGCCCTGATTTATGGCGTACATCTAGCGGGCCGACGAACGGGATCGACAAAATGTTGGGGAATGAATCCTCTCTGCTGCGGCGGTGAGGGAGGCTGACGCTTCTGGTGGCAGTGTTTTCGGCGATGCTTCGGGGACTGTGGTGGTGTCGTGTCGAGTATTGTGGTGTTTGAGGGGTCTTGGAATTCCCTGGGTTGTTGTCCTGGGTTTTTTAAATAGTTCTTGGTTCTTTTTTTATTTTTGGTTTCTTTTAGCTGTTTCTTTTTGTGTATGGAGATCGTTCTGCGAATCTAGATACATGTATAAGGTGTGTTGGAATTGTAATCTTTATATCTGAATTGGTTATTCAGTTAGAGTATGTTTTGCAAGGACTATGTTAAATCACAATCATAGAGGGTATTTATATTTTTAATCTGCATTCTTTCAGGAATCAGTGTAGAAATTGACTAATTCCTGAATGGAAAAGTCTAAGACTTCGTTCAAATTTTGAGGATCACTAATTTGGATTACAAGAAATTCTGGTGTAAAATATATAAGTAAGTAAATATATAATAGTAGGGTGTTTTTCAGAGAAATGAAAAGAGGCAAGAGCCTAGAATATTAAAATAATTGAAAGCACTTTAGTTTACTTACGTGGATTTTTTTATTTCTTCATTTTTTGATTCACCTTTTGATCGAAAGACTGTTCCATTAACCGTTAGAATCTCTACGCACAGTTCAAATTCCTCCATTAAAGAAAGACAATAAAACTCTCTTTACAGTTACTTTACTTCTATCTATTGATACAATAGATATCGCCTGAAAGATATCTGTCAAGAATGAATGATCGAATTTCAAAAAAGGATTGATTCTCCACACGAAACGATATAAAAGATATGAAGCTACACAAAACCAAATATAACACAGTACTATTTCTTCGAATTTTATTCCATTAAATTTCTACTAATATTACATAGTAATATTTGTTCATTAATCCTCGGCGCCATCCTGCCTCAGTAAATACTTGTTATCTTTTATTACTGTCATTAACATCCACCGCGATTTTCAAGCTTTAGAAAGCAACATTGTCGCTTTAAGTAATGAAGGAACGTCGGTGGCAACCGAGCAGGAAGAGACGCGTCGAGAGCGATAGGGATCCGTGGAACGTAAAATCAGCCTCTTGCATCACGCCGCCTGCAATAGGAAAAAAGATTCTTTTGGAATTAGTCATAACGCTTGCACAGCCCGCAGAAACGATCGGGCGTCCGGTGTGTAGACGATATTGATGATGCAACGATGCGTTCCCAAGGTATTTCAACTGACGATGCGATTATGGTAAAATTGAATATACCTGGTCTGCTCGTAAAATTTAAATGAATTCTCTCGCTCGAAAGTGGTCCGACCGCGTAATAAACGCAACATTCGTTTCGATAGAATCGCGGAACGATATACCGGAAATCGCCGATCGTGTCCGTTAACAGATTCGATTTGTTCAATCGAGTTAGTTAAAAATGATTTCAACCTTATCGCTCTTTCGCATAACCACTGCAAAAAGGCGAGTTTGTCACACTAAACGCGATGCTTCGCAGTAAATTTAGATTAATTACGAATACAGCGAAGTTAGTAAGGTTAACGAGGAATGATTATGCGTATTAATAATACCAATATTTATTTCGACAGAATGTCATTCGAGTTTTTACCAGCCGCGTATTTGAGAAGCCATTAAACGGCAATTTATGAAGATAGAATCTTATTTTACCGAAGTTACGGTTACTAGGTAATTAATATAGAAGAGTGACAATCACTGACCAGTTTTCTGGCATATTTATGCGAATAAGAAAGTGCGAAAACACTAGAGCAAACATGGTACGGCTAATTAAGTCACTTTTTGTCACCGAACAAAAGAAGATTGGTATCATTCACGAACGTAACTTTACTACGGTAATTAACTTGTTAAATAGCAAATCACATGAGCTTTATTATCTCCCGTAAATTCAACAGTTACTCCCGACAATAAATTATATTTGATGAGACCAATATATAGCGTTTTATGTAAATAGTTCATATTCGTCTCGTAAAGTAATACATATTATTTTAATACAGTCATTAACTTTTTATTCTTACCATCGGGCTATCATCGTTCACGTTCAATCTTCACGTACACCTTTCTTGGTTAAACCGCAATTACCTGTAGATTAATCCATTTAGACACTCCATATAATTGAATTCGAAGGGAAAGGTTCTACAATCGAGTGATATAAGAAAAGAATTCCCCATTATTTCAGTCAATACCGATGTAAGCGTCGATAATTTGCCAATCAATCCTATTTCAATCTTTCTACTCAAACATCGTTTCTTCTAATAAGAGAGATTGATTTCCCAGTATCGGGCAAGGATCAGCCACGGACGACCCAACTATCCCGACACGCACGACTTCCTCCCCAATTAAAGATAACGAACGGTTCACGCGCTCGAAGCATGAAAATCGCATCGGACTTAGCTGATCGCTTCTTAGTCAAGCAAGACCCTTCGACAATGAGTTATTAAACAATTATATTCGCGTCAGAGGAGTAAGGTTTGCGCGTCGATTCGACGCGTCGATAATCGAGATCGACGGGGCCCCTAGAGTACAGTATATCATGGGTGAAAAGGGAGGACCAGTGGGGGGGAGATGGATGAAGAAGAAGAAGGCCTCGCGATCGGCCTTGCCTCGTCTACGTACGGCCTGCTAGACGGCTGGTAAATTGCGCTAGTCGGTGAATTAATCGATTGGTAAATAGCAGTTTGATTGCACGACACGTTTGTTAATGAATTCGCATAATCCCTGTCTCCTCCTGTACGTGATCTATAAAGGCACCTTACCTTCTGCGCTTTCATCCCTCTGCTTTTTCCAGAGGGAAGTGACGTACGAGCCTGGATGGTTCTTTTGCTGCGTTCCACAGGCATCGAAACGATATCGGTGACCTGGCATTCGTTTCTTGTCGAGCGACAGGGACTGGCCGTTCTTCAAGATTTATGGAACGACGCTGGGGACGTTGTTTTGCAGCGATGATACGAAAATGTTCTTCGAGGGTTGCTGGCTAAGTAGCTGTGTCTGATGGTTGAGCTTGGGATGTATGGGTAGGGTCAAGTTTTATGAAGAGGTGATTGAAATTTTCACGTGGGTATTGTGGAAATTAGTTTGAATTGTGATGTGAGCTAGGATATTTCTGTAATCAGATGGCAGAAACTGATATGTCATGATTTACTGATTTCTCAGTTCAGCGATTTTAGAGTTCGATGGTCCAATAGGTAAATCTACATGTCATGAATTGACACTTTGGTGTTTCCTTAAATTGTGTGAAATATAGCTACCTATCACCTTTTACAAATTGATAAGTCTTATCTAGATACATGTGAAGCAGTACATGTCTCGATTTTAACAAAAAAGTGACACATCAAGTTTGTACATTTCTGACATATAGAATAGACCTGCAGAAGTAGACCAGATCTCAGATTTTATATTCATTTATTTGGTCTCTCTCGAAGATCCAAACTCAACATGTACCAACAGTTAATTCCCCCAATAAGTTTCATAAGTCTGAAAATCTCTGTCTAAAAAATTCAGGGAGACCAAGGGTCAACAAAGGACGCCCTCCCACGCTTGTCGTGTCGGCGATTTCGCGCTAATTGGCTTCCCTAGGGCACATAATGAAACGTAAATATTTTCTGTCCGTCTCCCCTGTCTGCACCAGTGTCTCCTCGAATTTTGCGTAGTCTTTAGTGCGTGGGCGATATTTTGAAAATTATGAAAGCAGCCATGTAACCTTTTGGGACGTTTTAAAAGAGAGGCGCCTATTAATGTGAACCCGCTAATGGAGGACCGGGCGACGACCTTTCGAAAACAATCGATCGCCTTGTTGGTCCCGGCTGTGAACCAGGAACGAGCCTTCCGAGTGAAAGTCCCCGTAGCATTGGTAACATTCCGTCGTTTCTTCACCGATATACACCGAGCTAGGACAAAGTGGGTCAGCTGCAGGCATTGCACCGCCTTCCTTCTAGAGTGTCAGTTTCCGTTTCGTTTTATGGTGCTCCATGATTCTAGGAATATTGGAGATTAGATTGTTTGAATCAGAAGATCGTTAAAATGTTCAGGAACAGGAACGTTCGGTTCAGTTTCAGGTTGGAATTGCTCTGGTGGTTGCGCCATGGTGTTACGTTTCTACCATAGGGTATATGGTATGGTACGTAAAAGCTATTTTAGGTGTGTGTTCGGTTTCAAAGCCGAAGGAAAGAAAGAACGTATTTATGTAAGATATATCACAGAGGTGGAGGCAGTAAACTTATAAATCTAATCGATGTAGCGGCAATTTTCTCTTTTTAATTTTAAACATGACCAAGTTAATAGAGTTTTTGCCGAGTCCTTGCAAAAATGGATTCCAGATCTAATGGTATCTTGAGTTTATTGCCTATGTACCGACCCAACCTCCTCAATAAATCTGAGACCGTACCCCTAATTTAATCTGGTCACACCCATACTCTATTTCAAGGAGGAGTCTTCTTTAACCAATCGTTTTCAAAGACTGATTTCCACCCCACTACTTCATATACTCGTGTGAAATCCACCCTTCGATTCGAAAACAGTTCAGTTCAAAATCTGCAGCCAAGAAGACAATAACATCACTGTTAGTGGATACTTATTATTACTGTGCTTAGAGTGTAAATTGGTGGATAATAGTGTATATCAATATGTGAAAGCATAAATTCAAGATTTTAAAATCAAGTATTTCTGGTATATCATAATAATTCGTTGCGTTGTAATAATTTTTCTTTCTATAAAAGTTACTGGAAACAGTTTGCAAACCTGTAATCTCTGGCAA
Organism: Calliopsis andreniformis; assembly: GCF_051401765.1. NCBI lineage: Eukaryota > Metazoa > Arthropoda > Insecta > Hymenoptera > Andrenidae > Calliopsis > Calliopsis andreniformis. Next base: position 8,629,252 of record NC_135063.1, read on the forward strand.
TTTTACTTTACATCCTCTATCTTCGTTTGGAGTGTGCTGTTCAAAGTCTGTATTCCTGAATAATTGATAGTTTTGTCGGCAACCTGATGTTCTGTTTTTACTCGAATCAACATCTTGCAAGTGCTCATGCATTTTGCATTAGGTATGTCTGCTTATTTGATATTATAGATCCAGTCAGCGGTTTAGATTCCATAAGACCGTGTAATGAAAGCATACTCTCCACTTTCTTATGAGAATAACTTTGCTCTCTTCTCATGTATCATTTAAAATACTGTTATTAATCTTCAAAGTATGATGCACCTTCCAAGTCTAACTAAAATGATTCATAAAAATAAAACACAAATTTCGTCACATTATATAATAACTTAACAAGAATCATTCACTCAAATTTCACAAAATATAACTTTCACATTCAAAAGTACCCAAACTCTAATAGCACACGAAAAACCATCTCTCTCTATCACTCCACGACAATATCTTCAAATCTCTATTAAACAGAGAGGTACGTACCTTAAACCACACTTAAACCTATTCATCAAGATATCCCCGCCTCTTTCAAAATTCTCGATAGTTTCCTTATTACAGTAGATAAAGTGTCCTCTGGTTCCCTCCCAAGGAGAGTCTTCGTTCAGCGACGGACGTCGTGGTACCGGAAGCAAGGCTGGGACTATCGATGCGTAAGTCGGTTGACGGGAGGTCGTGGGTGATCGATGGCCTCGTCGATTGGCACTGCGGTCATCGATCATTCGAATCGCAGACCTCGTGTCCCTGTCCGGCTGCTTCCTTCCTGTGAAACCCGCTGCCTCCTCTTTTCCTATGACCGATGTCGCTTGACTGGCACTCGGTGGCAGGCACGCCGGTTGCCAGACGTATCTCAAGTAGCTTCCTCTAATGGCACGCGGTGTTTGTAATGGTAAATAGGAAGGAAAGTTTCACTAGGAAAGCTTGGGCTCTTTCGATGAGATTTTTGATAGAGGGACTTTGTTCCGTTAGGTGTAACGTACGGTGCCTGCTGCGTCAGGGATTTATTGTCGCTGCCTTTTTCGAAACGATCCGAGTGGCTCGTCTTTACGTCTAGGGTCGAATAATTAATAATTCCTGGGGATCCTGAAGTGCTTGGTTGTTTGGTGACGCGAGGTCTTCAGTTAGTGTTCCTTATTTATTCAGTGGTATGCAGGAGTAATAATGTATATGTATTGATTTGTGGTATTTTAAGAGAATCTTTCTTTTCTTGCATTGCTCAGTATATTCATACACTTGGATTTTATTCTTTTTTTATACATTGGGGTTAAGGGAGCTTTTTCCAGGATACACAGGGATTGTAATATGAATAAAATTGTATTTCTTTATGTATATTTGTATTTGGTTTGTAGTGATATACAAAATCTTAGACTCGTTTATTATGTAAGTTATTACAGTAAACAGATTTTGTCACAAAAAAATCTCTACTTGGATTCTATTTTTTTTACTAGAATTTATAAAATCATTAGTGTACTTAAATATCCATAATCTAATTGTTAGTGTCTTAATGAGAATCTAATTGATGTCTTTTAATAAGAGACACAATACAATTTCATCTCATCGTTTCACAATTAAGTTCCATTGTCTCTGTCAATTCCTTTTCAAAATACCGCAAACCAGAATATCTCAAACAGAGAAACGTCTCAGTGATCCACCTATAGGAACGTCACTGTCAATTTCTCGGTGGAAAAGAAGTGCAGAGCAAATTTGCATTGTGGCACTGGGATAGAATTAACACCGATTTCCTTTCTCCGTATCGACTGAACATTTTGTTAAGAAACTACGATTACGCAGGAAACGCAGGATCTCCGTCGTTGCGGCGAATTCATTAACAAACTTTCCATTCGTCGCATTTCGAAGAACGCAAATGTGGCTAGTGCTCATCTATCATAAGAAAGCATTCGCGTAACCTCTCGTTTATGCAAATATCCTCGTCGTAGGGAAGGGGTCAGAAGGTTCAAATGTCGCAGGAAGAACACGCGAGTGTTTCGTTTGTTAGCTTCGCGTCATTAAACGCCAGCGCTTGTGTTGGATCCTAACATGCATTGCATTATGAGGCTGATAATTGATCGTTAACCTTTTATAGCCTACGGACTATTAATGCATCTGAGTACCACGCTTGAGGGTTTCGTAGCAATCATAACACTCTGAAAAAAAGTTGCCATTCTTTGGAAAATTGATTTTTTTGTTAAATGGAGTTCAATGACGAAAATCTGATGGAAATTCTTATTTCCAAAACCCTCAACAGTAAAAACTAACCTTCTTAAGAATAAATTAAACACTTTCGCAATTATCTACGAAAAGTCACTGCCCAACACACACCTATCTTCCCCCAACATCCTACCAAAAATCAAAACCTCTACACTCATTTTCCAACTAGTACCTAATCACTTAAACTCTCTCTTCCTAATCCACACCACACGCATAGAATTCATTTTACCCAAAAGAACACCAACAGCATCACACACTCAATGCCCCAACGCGTCTTCCAACTACTCTCCTCAAATATTCCACCACTCCTCAAAACCCTAGTAAGCGCAATCCTAAAAGATCTTTCAGCGCTTGAGACCACAAGCTTCCACGTCCATCCGAAACAATCTCGTCTCTCTGAAACTCATCCTCCGCCTACAAGATCGCATAGAGCGGCATATCAAGCAGGTTGCACGGTAGGTCCTTATCGCGTAGTTGGTATCTCGGTTGTAGGGAGAGATGCTCCTCGGTTAATCTACATCGTCCAGGAAGGCGAGCTGGTTGAACACAGCGCGCAGGTACGCCGTGTACAACAGAAGTAGAAAGTCTTTCTCGTGCGATGACCCACCACCTTCTGTCCAGGAAGACCCTGGCGCCCTGGGCCGTGGCAACGGTTCCCCGTGTAATATAGAAGTCGAAGAACTGCGCCACCGGTGTTTATTCAGGAAGAGCTCCACGGCTCGTAGATAACCGTGCACGCGGACAGTAACGAAGTCCATACGTTTCGCTGGGGCCACTCGGCTCCTTCGACCCACCGGGGATTTGCATGAACGAGACCGTGCACAAGGGCCACGGGACGTTCCTGTCCGACACGAAATTGATGGAAACTATATTCGGACGTCGGGGAATAAATTGTAATCACGAGGCCAGATCGGAGGACGCGGAAGGTCGCTGTGTATGAGACGCGAACGACGTTTACGTGGCATTCTGTGCAGCGGGATTTACGCGACAAGAGCTGTCAGTGATCTCCTTGCCAATCGGAGAATGTTTTGACCTATGTAGAGTCGGTCGAGGCTGAAGGAAGAGGGAAGCAAAGGTACTTGCGTAGAATCTTTTCTTATTGAACTTCATTTGTTCCAGTGGCAATTATGAAGATGGATAAGTTTTCTAGTATGAGTTCTGGGTATTCTTGAACGACTTTGGAGTAATTGAATTTTTAATCACCCATATTGCTGTGTAGGAAAATTGTCACATCCTGGCTGTTGCTAGCTTAGCGTATTGCTCAAGTGTTTGCTCAAGTTTTACGCGACCCTTATTTTTTCTTCAACCCTTATTCTTAAGTGAAAACATTCTCTGAATATCCTTTCTATTTTCTTCAACTATAAATTCTCAGAAGTTTATTTGAATTCGGATTCCTTCTAAAACATGACATAAGTCGCCTTATCGCCACAGATACTTCCTCCATCAGAAGCTCCACAAACGAGTCGAAGCCTTGTCTCCAGGCACCATTAGCATCACCTGAAACATGATCGATTACGCGTGCTCGTTCTCGGTGCCCCGTGAGATACAGTATTAAACGATAATCGTTATTTAAAAGAGAAGGGCTCGCGGCGTCTAGATGTTGAACGAGGATCGTGGAGCAACAAAACGAACGACGTCCCATGCGCTCGCTCCTCGACCGTATTGGACCTGGGACTCTCTGTCGATGCCTGTCCCGAAGCGCATAAAGTCGATCGTGCCTCTCATCCTTCGTCGTTACGTTTACCCCGAGCTTTGGGTCCCGTGATACATATCGCGTATTATTATTCCTCGAAGCTGTCCAATTACCTCAGCCGGCACCGCAATTCGTGCTAATGGATCGAGAAGCGCAGCGCCGTGGCGTGCCTTCGAGGGGAAATCGCCGCGACGGTGTTTCTGGATTTCTTTGGCGAATTTCCAAACGCGCCGAATGAGAGTCGAACCCCAGAGTATTCCCCCTCTCCCCGCCCGCGGAGGAAAAGTTACGTTTACCTAAGGTTTTGATCCTATTTCCGTGCGGGTCGGCGACCTCCTCTCTCGCTCGCGGCTTCTCCGTTTTTCTTGGCCTCCGTCCGCCTCTTTCTTCCCCCACTTTCCTCGCTTTTCCTCTATCGGTTTCGCTCGAACCGTTTGACACTTCCCCTATGACGATTTCGACGAGATGCAGAGGGACCCTTGATAAGTGAAGATTTTTGATTCGCGATGTGGGTGACGTGCGTTGTGATTTAGAGAGATAATGACATGGGGATAGAGAAGTTGAGGTCAGATAAGAGGAAGGTCCTTGTTTTATATTTTGATACTAGGATATGTGTTTTCTGGTTGCTATGGAGTCTGAGTTTTTGTTTGTTAGTGTAATAGTTGGTGACTATTTAGGTTTGAATCGTATATCTTTATGGAGGGTGGTAGTTTCTGTGGTACTCATATTTTTTGGATGATTGATACCCTAGGTTTGTGCAAGATATTGCTTATTATAAGAATGATATAACTTGAACATTTGCTATTTCGAAGTTACTAGTAAGTTTATAAAAAAACAGTTCTTGAAAAAGTGTGTTAGAAATACTCTTCAACATTTTTATGAAAGATGTACCTGTATGTATATCTTAACATGTTTTCATATCCATCTAAAAACTGCTTAAACGACAGAGAAAGATATTTAATTACACAATATGTTTTCTCTGTCCCATTTCAACCTTAAATTATTACAGATTACGTATTCATTTAATGAAAATCCTTCTATAGAGATATTATAAGTGGTTCATGATCATGGACATGACATAAATTCTTCTCCAAATGATGCTCGACTATACCAGTAAAGTTAAATTATGGTTCATTGTTCATGAATACCTCATTCTATTCACAATTTTTAGTCATTCGATATTTTATGACAATAACGGTGAACTGTGTTTATGGTCTTCAGAAATCAGAGAAATTGGTAGATATAATTAAGTCATCCACGATCTTAATACATATATCCTATTACCATATTAATACTCATCGAAAAATGAGCTGGAAATAACTCACATTTTTCCCGAAAACCCCACGTCTGAATAGCCTCTAGCAAAGCTTCCTGCTTCGTACCTACAGTGGACTGAGGTAGACCTGAGGAGCGGGCATCCCAACCATAACTTTCAGCCGAAAGATATACCTCTTCTCTTCCAGCAACGATTCAGTAGAACGCACGGAGTTCCTAAGAGGATAGAGAATATTCATAGCAATATTTTCTAATCAGAAAAGGACTTCACGCAGCGCGGACAAAAATGAGGTACGAGCTTTCCGCGATGGGCACAACACGTTTCTCAGTAGCTGGTCTCCCCAGCCGTGTGTTTCTCATTTTCTTCCGCGCACCTCCATCACCCGTTCCTTTTTCTTCCTCCTTCTCGTTTCTCCTCGCTGCTTCGTTTCTGCCTCTTGTCCCGCACCAACAAACCTCTCAACGTATCCCCTCGCACTATACACCTGTCAGACGCCTCGTAATTGTGGGACGACTTTATAGCCCGAACTGATACCCGCGAAGATAGCACGGGACTTCTATGAGCCAAGGCGGACGTTTGATCGTCGTGGACGACAGAACTTGGAAATAAATGACGCCGATCGTAAAGTATCTTTAGAAACGGAAATCGCGGATACGTCTATTAGCCTGGCGATCGAAGGATAGCTGCGAGGGCCATAACAGTAAATCGACTGATAGCCAGCTCTAATACGGCTGGAAAAACCGAACTGGTCCTGGAACAGCGATGCCAGTCTGAAAATAGGTTTAGTGTAATTAGTGCAACCTTGGTGTCTACTGCTTGGATGCGACAATGTTGCGCACTGATTAAAGTAAGGTATAGATAAGAGCAGATCGAGTTACAAAGTTGTACTGTAATACTGTCACATATTTCGTTAACAGGAATTTGTAATTAGATGAAGCTACTAGGTGAGATAAGATAGATAAGATAGAAGATAAAGTATGGAGGCTGCGAGTAATTATCGGTGAGCATTTTATGTCTGACAACTGAAGACTTGTTACAGTTTAATAGCGAGAAGAGTTTATAGATGCGCAGCAGCTTCGATGCAAATATGTTGCAGAGGATGTTGAGAAGCTAGTTGAATATTTGTAGACTTGTCATTATGTTGATAATACTGGTTCATGTATTCCAGTTTTCTACGTTTAAAATTATCAAGTTATCAAGTATTCAAATATACAATTGTACAAATATTTAAATATTCAAATATTCTATTACTTAAAGCAATTACGTACCGACTATAAATATATCATGAAACTTCAACAGAGTATGTTCAATAGCTTACTGAAAATTGCATGGAAGTACCTATAATGTGACAATCACCGTACTATCTCCTCGCCAGAAATCGATTTCTGAGAAGCCATCTGATCGATACAGTTCTTACGTGTGACATAATGAGGAGCAATAACTATAAAACGAAACGAATCCCGGCAATGCTTGTTACGCGAAACCATCTATCTCTTATAACGACGGAACTCGGCGTTCCTACACGACCACCATAAGCAAGATCTACCTTTCGTCGATCTTCATTGACCGGTCGAGAAACCAGGACGATCGTACGACCAATGTCAGCGACACGAAAAATTAATCGGCCCTTGCCAGGGTGGCTGTCCCTCGGCATTCCACCTCGTTCGCCACGTCGTACGTCCTCGTTCCCTTGCCCCTCTTCCTCTTCGCCAACGTTGCCCCAGCAATTCCCCATGGGTGCAAGAACCGTCGAAACGCCCGAGACGATTTCTGCGCAAAGAAACAGCTAATTAATGATTAGCGCGTCGCATTGAAAATAGCGATGGTTTCTTTGCTGTAGAATGAAAGAAGTGGAAGAGGAACAGTGGTACGGAACTGGACTGCTACACGTTGGAAGAAGACCTTGTTTCAGGCTGTTCCCTGCTTGCTTGGCATGGGTGCCTTGGATACTCTGGGAACGTTCATTTTTTAGACGCGATGGTGGTTATGGGATGCTGACATTGAGGGCTTGTGGCAAGCTGTGTTTAGTTCTTGAGAGTAGTGAATGCGAATTTGAGAAATTTTAAGTCGTCTGATCTTGGGTATGTCTGTAGTAAATGGGGATCGTTTGGAAATTTAGTTCCAAGTTAACTCTTTGAAAAAGTGATTAGTGTTCGTGGAGGGCTGATTTTTTATTTTCTTATCTTATTGTTAGCTTCCTATCAAACTTCTTGGCGATACTTGGATGTGTTAGATGGAGTTTCAGAATATTTTAGGGTTTCTATTCTGTAGTAGCTGCTGAACAAATATTTTCTGACTTAAGTCAGTTGTTTAACAAATTTCTTATTGTGTTAAGGGAACAATTTTAAATTATTGTTAATGTCTATATTGTTTGTTTCTTAATATTATAAGATACTTATTATCTACACTAATAATGTCTAGCTGATAATCAGTATTGTTACACATAATGTATTCAACACTTGTAATAGAATTAACAAATACTGTTAGCAAAAGTTAGAACGTGGCTCATGTCGCAGAAGTACCTCAATCTAACAAAAACGATAGTCATCTGTTCGAATTAAATTATGAAGTCCTCAAGCAAAGCTCGCCTCTCAACTCCACTGTAGTAACTTGAGAATTCTTGTCAAGGCTAATGTCACTCTGTCCATATTTAACTGTGTCTTATAACTCTGTCCATATTTACCTCGTACTTACCCATTCAAACGGAATGCATAAGCGAAAAGGCAGACACTCGGCTAGCAATACATTATAATTGCATTCCTCGTGGACCATCGTTGGAAAAAGAAAGTGTCTAACGTGCATGCAGTTATTCGTGCGTAGGCCACCCAAGATTCGACCGCTACGATTCGAGGATACCTTGGCTGCGGCATTAATTATCCAGTGATCGCTCCTGTGTAATTAATTGACCGATCGACCGCCTTCGTTGCGAGAGATAAGAAAAATGGATATGCATGGGAATCGAGAGAGAAAAAAAGTGCAACCCTGAGAGATGGGCTACCTTGCTTGGTGTTTGATGCAATCTCTCTCTCTTCGTGACGTTGATATTAAACGTATAGTGTTTGAGGGAATGCCGTGAATCAACGAGGAAAGTGACTTAATCGTACTTCAGAGATAACAAGTAGTATGAAAGAGAGAAACGTAAGGCAAGGCTTCATGAGGGTGTGAATTCTGAACCTTGACCAAGTTCTATGATGGATATCAGGTGATATGATTAATTATCCGTGATTTCATTACGCTCACTTCTTGGGAACTAGTATATCAGTTATGTGAAATGATCTTGCTTGTTTACAGGACATATATTCATTAATAAGAAATCTGAGAGAAGCGAGAAACTTGTATAATAGTCATTGATTAGCATACACTATGCCATGGTTCTATTTATGAAAATTCTTTCCAACAGAGTGTTCGACTACGGGTGTCAGAAATGTTAAGAAGTGCCAACGTAAGAAAAAAATCAAGAATGTTAAAACTGCGTTTGAGACTTAATTTCTAAGTTATTAATTGTTAAGAAAACACCTATCTCAAGTACATGTGGAATGTGTCTGACTTGAAGACTCATTCTACTGACACTACGCCTGGCCTCGCCAGTATACCATCGCAGTAGAATGAGTCCAAAGTCAGACACAATTCCCTCGCACTATGGGCGAATCTTTCACAATTAATAACTCAGAAACGAATCCTTAAACTCAATTTTATCATTCTTAATTTTCGTCTTATTTTACCATATAAAATCATTCCATAAAATTTCTGACACTCGTTATCCACTAATTCTAAAATGCACATGCACTATTCAACTTCAAACACACCAGCTACCTTATACTATCATTTTCTTTCCTTTCTCTACAATTCTCTCATAGCTGAAAACATAGTGTCTTCGAAGTATCGAATCTCCACCAACCAACATAAAATCCAGACCCCGTTCCATGCCTCCTATCTCAAAGAGTTCCACGTTACACGTCACTCGAGCATGCCCAAGCACCCAGCCACGTCTCCCATCCTCAGCGATCCTCTGACTGACAGAATCACTGCCCTATCGCGTCCTCCGCGGATTCAGTTGTCCATCCAACGCCCTCCTCGGCGAGCGTCGCTTCCGCGGGGTGCCAAAAGATCGTCCCACACGTCGCTGCACCGTTACGACGTCGAGAGATTAGGTTCGCGTCGGGGCACCGTCGGCGACCGTTCGCATCGCGATAATCATCGATATTTTCTCTTCCGCATACCGATTTCGCGGCTGGACGTGACCCGGTGGGCAGAAATTGCGGCGTGCGGTCGATACTCGATACGATAATGGGCAACGACGCAGAGAAATTTCTCTCCTGGAGTCCTGGCTACGACGTGTTCGCCGTCTCGCTGGTGTTCCAGCTCGGCTCTCCCTACGATTGCCGATCTCGCGATACGAATCTGCGAAAATTGGAACAACTTCGCCTCGAATGATACGTTCCCCGCGACGTTATAATTTGGGAGTTAGGACTCTTTCGCATTATCGTTGCTAAGGTTCGAATGGCTATGGAGCTCGATGATTTGTCAGTTGTTTTTGATCCGTGTTTAGCTGTTAGAGATCGTTCGGAATAATATTAAAGTAAATAATATTAAACACGATGAAGAGAAATGGTTTCAAATAGGATTAAGTTTATGGGCACCCACTATTTCTTAAAAGAATTTTAAATAAATGTGTTATTCTTGCATTATGATTATTTTCTTGAATTCATCTAGCAATGTATAAGTTGATCTAATTGAGTATAAGTTGAGTTATTTTTGATATGTATTTAGCTGTTAGAGATCGTTCGGAGTATCGCTTCAGATTAAGTAATATTAATACACGAAATGGTTTCAAATAGGCTTCATGTTATAGGGACCCACTATTTCTTAAAAGAATTTTAAATAAATGTGTTATTCTTGCATTATGATTATTTTCTTTAATTCTTCTAGGAATGTATAAGTTGATCTCTGAACCGTATCTCTCACTGTAAGTTTGTTAGAAAATCATGAGTTTATAAGAAAAAACCATTGTAGTAGGTATAAAATATGACTAGTTTCAAGTTTAAATTTTCTACAATATTACATTTAGTTGCACAGCGAGAATCAAAGTGTTACCACGAGGAGATAGAACATACTAAAGTTCTTTCCCAAATTGTAAATCAGGAGAATCATTTCACGCTTATTACTCAAAGTTCCTGCCACGAATCATAACGTAGGGCCTGAACTACAACGTACATTACGTCATTATTCAAAGTTTATGAAGATTGGATAAATGGTTAGAGACACAGCGCCTCGATACTTCCAAACATACGTATCCAATTATTGTTTCTCTGATTTCAGTGTATTCGTATCTCGAGTATTCCCTGTGTCCATATTTATCTATGCAGGATGTAGAAAATGACATAGTGCATAACATTCAAGACGAGAAGTAAGCAGGTTTTTTAATGAGGACGTGTTCAAAAACCATCCCCTTCGAGTTTATAGACCGTTTCCACGAGAAAGCCAGCTAACAAAGTAGAGAACCCTATTGCACATTTGTCTGATACCTATCAGGTAATGGCTTATCATATACGGTGTATGCATAGCGGTTACTGCGCTGCGTGAATTGAAACAGCGAATTGAAATTTGCTGTTGGCAAATAAGGGAAAGGCCTGAAATCTTTGCGCACGTGCACGTTGCTATGTAGGAACGTGTCGAAGCCTATTGAGACGGACAAAGGATCCTTTTGCCGAGCGTTCCACTCGCGAAAGCGTCTTATAATTTTGAATCGGATCGCTTTTGAATTCCTATTTGTCGAAACTTTCCATTTACCTTGACACTCGCCGCATAATCTTAGAATTTAATGCCATTCTTATCGAAATTACCTCGCAACAGGAAGTGAGGAACATATTCTATTTTCTGTTGAAGTTTGTGGCTATTGATTTAGATACGCGAAAGACAATGGGAAATCAAATAGGATTACAACTGTGCTTTTTGTGAAACCAACTTATTGTCCATAGGCAAATCATTTATGAAATATAATTTAAGCGAAATGGAACTTGTGTTCGTAATCTACCGTGCGTACGATATCAAGATCTATAAAGGAGAATAGAATTGATATTCTAGTGTAATTTATTCGAAGGATTATTTTCGTCATCATTGATATAAATTGCAGTGTATAAATTTATCTTAACGAACTGTGGTATTTTTTTATACTGTTCAGGAATTTGTGTTTCCTTTCGATTCCATGTATAATAGGTATAGTTCCATTATTAATTTTCAGAGAAATTGCAGTATATAATTATAATTATACAAACATAAAATATGATCAAAAGAGCTATAAATTATAATCAAAAACTTCAATAACTCTCGTCAGATCTCTCATGAAGGATACTAATGAACAATTACTATTAAGAGCACAATCACGAACCTAACTTCTATTTAGACAATGAGTTTTGATCATACACTTCACTCCATCCCCAAACATGGCGACTCATCAAGAAACAATCAATTACGAATCCGTCTCGCGACCCATTAGCGCAAGCTAATTAATCGCTGACTCCGTCTCACGATACGCCATCTTCAATCTTCACATCGGGTATATAAACCCTCTCGAGAGGGTTGCAACGGGTCAATCCCACAAACTCTATGCGTCAGGTCAGATTAGATCAGTGGAGTCTCTGGGACGCTCAAACAATCGAATGCAAATTGACGCAGCGCGGCGTGTCACGGGGAAGATCCTGCATTCTCAAAGGTGCCCTTTCGAACACGATTCGGGAAACACGTCGTTGCCAGTCCTCTGACAGCACCCTCGAGAAATCGCCCTTCGTACTTCGCTGTTTGTTCTGCACTTTAACCAAGCGGCTGACGATCCTCTGTACTCGTGGAAGCTGATGTCCCTTTCGCCTTCCACGCCCATCCCCCTCTCCCGCCTTCCACGGCCATGGATCCGTGGCTTTTGCTAATAGCGAAGATCCTTCGAAGCTCGAGTGGACACTCGTAGAGTACGTGTTCTTCGAGAGCAGCGTCAATATTGGCGTGTCCTCGGTACAAGTCGACAAACGGGCTTCTGAAATCCGCGTCGATGGTCAGGATGACACCTGTCACGGTGCACTTGGAAAAGAATCGTCGACTTTCTTCGCTGGTTCAAGGAATTCCTGACTGTCTAGGAGTTCGGGAGAGTTTGATTTCTAGTGTCTTGAAGGAAAAATTTAGAAAGAGGGTTCGATGAAAATGTTCCACCTACAAATATGTAGTTTATTGTGATGCTTGGATAATTTTTTCAATATGAGAACTGTGAATTTGTTTAGCTTCAGGTGCTAGAATGTAAAGTGGTGTGTGTAGAGATACTTCTTTACACTACGATAGTAGGTAGAGCAGGAATAAAGAGTCCATAAACACACTGGCTGGTTTGATTATTCACATTTTGTATCATACACTGTTCAATTATTTGTTGAGTTGATGATAAGGACACAGCTGAACTGAGAGTAGACCATGAATCACTAGCAGCTCCAAAAACACTAAAAAGGAATATTTTCAACTAATATTAGTTCTTAAGAGAATACCTGTGTCTAACTCTGAACGTATTCTACTTACTGTGTCTGACTCGAGAGTCATTCTACTGCCTGTGTCTAACACGGAGCTTATTCTACTAGCTGTGTCTGACTCGAGACTCATTCTACTGTCTGCGCCTAAACGGAGCTTATTCTACTAGCTGTGTAATTAATAACTCTGAAACGAAGACTCAAAAGCAATTTAGTCACTCTTCATTTCCGTCTTATTTTCGCCTCCAGAATCTCTCTTCCAACAAAAAAATTCTCTTTCATTATTCTCATACCCTCTGTATACCACATATACATACATATACTATTTTCACAAACTCTTCGATAGTGAATCGCACAATCTCGTCGTCGGTGGCTCGCCGATTTCCAAGAAACAGTGGGATCGGTTCGAGCGCGCCGACGCACGAGAACGAGCTCGCTGTCGCGCACGCGCATTTTTACGGTTGCCCCGCGGGGATGTGAGAGCGCATGCGCGTCGCGACGGAACGCGCGCGGAATGGGACGCAGCGCGGTAATTAAAATGCTACGTACGAACCGCGGTACTCTCGAGAAGCTCCTTTTCTTTCTCCGACGAATAAATTCAACGTCCACGTCTCGTTCCTCTTCGTTCCTCAGACGGTTTCGCTGGAAACCGTCGGACAGCGCTTGGCCTGCCTCCGCGGGGCCGCTGAAGGAAATAAAACTAAGGGGGCCGAGGAGAGAGAAAGAGAGAGAGAGTGATGGAGGGGGAGAGAAAGAGAGAGAGAAAAAAAAGAGGAATTGCAGCTCGTAACCGACGAGAGAGCGCTTGTGGCGACAGCGATACTAATTTCACCTCTGCATTCCATCGCCCCGTTGGCCTGTTGCCTTAAGGCACGCCTCATTCACGCTCCTCGGTGCCTCGGGACGCGCGTGCAAAAGGACAGATTTTTTGCAATAGAACCACGAAAAGGGAATCTGTAACGACTGTCACTCGCGGAGGCTCGACCTGCTTGGCTCTCTTTGTAGTTATTTGGGGCTGGTGGCAGCTATCTCAGGCTGCTGTTAACGATTACCAATTAGGTATCGATTGGGCTGCTTATCGAGGCGATTGAAAGCAGTCGCGATGGGAGCGGGAATAAATGAAACGGGATGGTGATTACGAGCGATAAACTCGTGACGAGCTGATGGGAAAAATGAGATGCATTGATTTGGAACCGCTTATGGATTCAGTGCTCGCGGAAGAAGAAAACGATGAGTTTACGATCAAGAAAATATGATAGTTTATGTACCTTAAAAACAATGGTACTTCGTTTTGATCGGGTTTAAACGAGTAAATATGATTTGAGATGCGTGCATCTTTCATTTAGACATTTAATTACCTGTTAATTATAATTGCTGGATAATGCTTAATTAATTTACGTAATTTATGTACGTATATTACGTATTACTCTCATTGAACTAATGAGACGCTGAATTAAACGCGTGGAAATTAGTCGGGGTAACTTTTTGCACCGTGCTCCATTACAAACATTTACAGTTATCGCGTAACTAGTAGTTAGTTTGTCCAGGGTGGCGTAAGTAGTGCGTAAAGAAGACAAAATATGCGCGTATCAACGTCATGAGAAAAATCCTGTTCGAGTGGATCGAGCACACGAAAGGATTTATCAAAGGTTGTTGAATAATTAAGATAATCAGCGACGGTGGTAATAGCAAAGCCAGTCTACTTTCAGTAACATAATGAAACATTACAGTTCGCAGCGAATGTGTAACAGCTATGTTCCATATATAAAAATACAGATGCGAGTAGTACAACAAAGCGACTATTATCCAGACAACAATTATCTAGATATACAATCACGATTAAGACCAGCTAATCGAGGCCTCGTTTCACTCTTATTAGTATCTTGTACTACTTGTACACTAACTTGTCTATGTTACTCTTTATCTGAAGGTTTTGTTCAAACAATCAGCAACAAGTGTATTATTACCGATTCAATGAACCAGGTTGTTTCTTAAACTGGTTCATACATTCAACATTCTACTGAGTACGAAACAACTGTTACCAGTTTCCATAACAATTCAGAGCGTTAATGATTCATGGCGCAGAAGTTCGTGCGAAATTTTCGGTAATGCCACAAGCTGTTTCGGTGGGTCAGTGAAGTGGACTATTTCGCAAAGGATTCCTTAACTTGGTTTGCTTTATTGGATACTACTGGTGCATACCTTAATTAAATAAGAGACTCTATTCTTTGACTTTTTCATTCAATTAAAATTACAAGAGATGACAATTTTATCCTGTTTTGACTGATCAAAGTTTGTGTTTAACAACTTCTATTTCTTTTTATTTTATAAAATGATTCCAAACTCATGTCTGCTGGTATATCTATACAATAACTATAGAATATCTATACAACCCATACAATAACAAACACATCACTAAACATAGTACAAAATAGTACCCCATTTCCACGATCAATACAAAGAGCTACGACTCCACCTAAAAACTTCCTTCTTCCCATCGTCGAAACGGCACTTTCTCACGAGCACCGGATCGCTTCAATTAAATTCGCATCAAAATCCATTCCCCCCTGATTCATTATCTTACACACGCTTTAATTTCACCAGAGCACGGTATGCGCGAGATAATTTACTACTCGGCCTTTTAACCTCCTTCAGCCTTTGAACAGAGTTTGTCTCTAGCGTGCACGATGCCCGTACCGATCTGGATTCCCGATATCCCGAAATTATCCAGGCTCGTTATGTCATCCCGCTTTCCCTTTACCCAGTAGTTTTTCTCTGCGAGGCGATCCACGCCCGTTTCTCACGACATTAAGCTGGACCATGGAGCCAATAACAAGGCGGAAGATAACCCCAGCCGATAGATAGGACGTCCTTCGCCTTCCATCACGCTTTTCCTTGATCGATGATTAATCACCGTGCAAATAGCCGCGCGTTGATAATTAGAAGTGTTAATAACGCGTTTCGAACGCTTGGGCTAGTCAGCCAGCCAGCTCGCGCTGCTGGTGAATGTCGCTGTAACGGGTGTTCTAAATGTCAGCCACGTTCCACGACGAAATTGCGTCGGCATTTTTTCTAACTTTCAAAATCGCTCGACGTCTGCACGGCCGACTTTAAGGTCACCAGAGTTATTATACAATTCCTTGTGGAAGTACGGTCGACGTGGTTGTTTGCCTGGGACAGTGGAGACTGGATTCTGTAACGAAGGAAAGGACAGTGTTAAGTTTCTTGTGCACGCGGAAAAGTGGTCGTACAAATCTTGCTGAAGTCTCGTAAGTAGATTTAAGCAGAGTAGACTTTTGTAGGAGCTGTTGTAGACCTTTGTAAAATTAACAGAAGTAGCTTGACTACAATAAGAGCAGCTTTGTTAAAGGTACAAAGTTCATTCTTAGTGATTCTATTGAACTTAGGCCTGGTAGAATACTTTTGTAAATTCTATAAGAGACTTCAGTAACTTAGCGTAGGGTAGGATCTATATGTATATCATTGGGAAGGTCTCATACTATTTATCTGCGTCTTTATTTAATGATGGAAAATAGTTGAAAAATAATGGAGAACAGAAGACATACACGTATTTGTGGAACGACTATGCTAGAGTATCACTTGCATTCTTCATACCTTCCTTGAGCACCTACCTTTGGACTCTGAAATATTACTATTGGTTTCTTTTACTCAACATCAGAAGTTCTCGAACTTTGAGACCATTGCTTCAGATTTCAGAGATATACAAATGATGTAAATTGATTCGTCTTGTCAAGATCTTTCTACTGATACATAGATCATACTGCACACTCTTTCAATCAATTCACTACTTACACACTGAACATTCTCCTTTAGCAGTGAAGTGAATCAACAAATGAATTCTTCAATCACTATTGCTTTCTTCTAGTGACCCATATATTTGGCGATGAACTTGGTCTTCAGAATACTTTTGCATACTATTTCACATATTAATCTCGTCCTATCATACTAGTATTACTTGTACAGCCACAGTTCCTCCCCACAGCTCCACTAAAATCTTCCATTCGTTCTCTGGATATGAAGTCATCGTGTCCCCGATCGACCCTGAACTCGTCGAAAACGAGTCCCCGAGCAAAAGGTCCATTAAAACAGACAATTTCTCCACGCATCACAGCGGCGTGATCTCCCCCTTTCCTCTGTCCCTGTCCCCCTCGGGCCCGATCAGACCAGTCCCCCGCGATTCGGCGATCAGAAAGCGCTGAATGAAGCTTGTCGCCGGGGCGTAAGAAAGAAATAAAGAAACGGAGCGCTAAGAGGCCATTGCGCGCCGCTCGTCCCGTGGTTCTGGTACCGGTCGCAACGTGGTCACACGTACTTCCAAGTAAGAGCCGCGGTCGAAGTTGCATGCGAATGAACCGCCGCTGACCAAAACGGGCATTCGAGACGGCCGACTGGGGCCCCGATGGCTCCCCCTTTTCTTCGGGATCTCTCGTCTTGGAATACCGTACGGTTCCTTCTTGCTGCCCGCTTCCGAGGAAGCCGCTTTCTTTGGACGTCTCTTCAGCGACTTCACACGACGGTGCTCCTCCTCGACTCTCCAGCTCCCGTCAGCCTTCTGGTTAAGCGTGGATTCGAGGAACTTCCACGGCCAACGTTGCGTCTAACGGATCCGCGAATCCCTCGCTGCGTGGCATCCGCAGACAGAACGATCCTTTTTATCGTTCACCGATTCGACGGCTGCTCGAATGGATGTCGTTATTTGGATGGTGGATGGGTACCGTTAGCTGGGAAATTTTTAAGTGTTTCTTTGGTCGTTGAAGCATTGGTGATGGAGCTTGGAAATGATTTTGTGCAGTGTGTGTTGATGATTTGATAGGAAATGATTTTGTGCAGTGTGTGTTGATGATTTGATACAGTTTTTGGTGGGTGGTTTCAGGGTGTTGTGGATTTAGTGTTGATTTTGGTCTGTTTAGGTTTGGTTTAGTCTGATTTTTAGATATTTAGCAGCTTTGAAGTGTTCCTTTGGTCGTTGAGGTATTGGTGATGGAGTTTGGAAATGATTTTGTGCAGTGAGTGTTGATGATTTGATACAGTTTTTGGTGACTATTGGAAGGTTTTAGGGTGATGTAGAGTTAGTGTTGGTTTTGGTTGGTTTAGTTTCATTGGGAACACCTAGTGAAAACATTTACTAGTGTATTTTGTTTAAGAATCGAGAATTTTCAGCTTTGGAAGTTTCTTTGTGATAAGTAGGAGATAGAAGTTTCTGAAATTTTTTAGCGAATTTTTGAAGACCAGTAATGAACTTAAAAACTGAATAGAGTGTGTTTAATGATAATCCATGTGTTGATTGCTCATTTGTGTGCTAATTGAAAGTAAAAGAAAATGAGAAAATAAATTTACACAGTGATCTTTCTGTATATTAGATTCACCCGGATGTGTCTGTCTATAATATGGCTTAATCTACTTGCCCGTACAATTACTTATTTCACAGTCAAACAACTCCTCTTATCCAATTCTTTTTCTTGTAATGTAAGTAACAATGTATAATAATGGTTTAATTTTATTTTATAAACATTGTATCTTAAAACAGAAACAATTTGAAACTCTAAAACTACAATAATACTTATATAAAACATACATACAAACACTTAGCACTAAATAAACAAAATAAACCTTAAAGAATACCCTACTAACTCTTCTTATTTCACATTCCTGCTTCAAGAAATTGCAAAACATTTTTTTCATGCATTGAAAAATCAACTAAACACAAAGTAATATAAGAATCTAATCATTCACAGATACGCAACTCTGAACTTCCACAGTATTACCATAAATCAACAGCACTATCATTCAAGGATCACTAAAAAATAAAAAAAAAGCGTTTAAACATTTCTCATGTACCGACAGTTCTTCAGAAACCCCAGACCTTCTCTCATAAAACCTCAACCGAGATCAAAATACCAAATAAAGCTGTTCAACCATGGCGAACGCTCCGAAAGCATGCTCCATCGAAGTGTAGCGCAAAAGCAAGGTCAATGCTGTGTCCAGCGGGCACGGTTACGTAAAGAGGAAGCGAAAAAGGAGGCTCGATCAAGCCTGGTCCGATCGAGATCGGTTTTCGACGCTCGCGTAGCTTCCAGGTGGAGGGCGTCACGGATCTCGGGAACGGAGGAGAAGCACGGAGCTGGCGTCGAAGGTGGGAACCTTCGAGGAATCTCTAATAAACACCACCATTGTATGCTAATCCATAAATATGCCCTGACTACGGTGCAAGCTCGCGTACAAACCAGCTGCGCGGCGTACGTGCGTGCGTGCGTGCGTACGCGCGTTTTCTCTCGGCCAATCGGCTTCCCCATGCATACCAACAGCAGGTATGCCGTCGTTGTACATAATAATATGATCTTGACGACGACGTTGTCTACGATCCGACATTTTTACCGTGATACATCCTCCTCTCCCATCGTTGTTTGCTGAAGACGTTAGCTGTCCATCAGAGCCCTGGACGGGATTATACAGGTACTGTATAATTAATGTGGTATACGGGGTGTCCCGTTTTAATCTGTCCAGGGAAGGGTCTTCAAGAGTGTTTGTTATTTAGAAGAGTGTTCAATAATAGAATTTCGTTTTGAGGAATAATTTGTGGTAGACACAAGTGTTATTTGCATGTAGGTGTGCCTCTAAGTATTTCAAATCACTTTTGTTGGTTTAAGTGAAATTTTTATATATTTAATATTTTCATATTTTATATATGTATATATATTTTTTAATAGAATGCATAGACCATTTTGAGAGGAACTCAGTGGTCAATAATGTGTAGGTCTGTCGACGTTATTCGGAGTCATTTGTGGTTGTTTCAAATCTTTTTTGTCTTTTTTGAAAGATTTATTCTTGCATCAACTATCAATTTATTAATGACACTCGATAACTCATTTGAAATTTTAAATAACTTCATGTGTTTTAAGAAAGCAACTAGGCTATAGTATACATCTTCGATAATTGTAGATACAAAGGATATCCCAGGTATTAAAAGGTGACTATTTCAAAACTTTTCTTCGTGTATTTGTTACACGATGAAATAAAAATGAAAATAATCCCCAGCTTCTCAACCGCAAGGAATGTCTAGGCGCAAAAACGCAACTGAAGTGCAAATATGTTAATAAATACGTTTCGATATCGAGCAATTTGTACAAAGCTGAAACGTGGACAGGCAGGATGGGGGAAAATGAATAACAAACTCCCCGACGCTAATTAACAAGTATGTCCTGGCACGGAACGCGTATAAGACAACGCGACGGTTCGTTGCGGTGGCTCGTTCGCCGATCGATCGTGGCCAATAAATTAACGGGGAAACCGTTTCGGAAGGCGGACACCGAAACTGCGTGCGCGGCGTTTCCAGGCGCAATTTAAATTCCAGTCCGCGGACACGTACGAGATCCGATCGATTTGCATAATTTAATCAAGTGCGAACGCGGCACGATGTTTGACTGACCCAGTATACACCTGTTTACGTAAGTTTCAGCAACCGGGAACAATCCAGTTACGGAGGTATTAAGTCCTCGTCACAGTTTTTGCGTAGGCCGAAAGAGGAAGGGGGAACACGCGGCCGAAGGAGGTCGTACGAAAATAATTACTATATTAAACCTTCAGTTTTCTTGGACATCTACATGCGCTGCCTTCTGATTTATTTTTTCCTTTTAACGAACAGATACCGTGAGACTCGTTATGGCAAGACTATTTTAACATTTGCTGCAAAGCTGTTGGTATCTATCTCTATGAACCAACACTTCATTTCCTCCAAGCACATAGTTTTGACTTTCTAATCAGACTTCTAATCTTGTAGAATATAATGTACATCGACGATATTTTATTACTATTCGTACTGTAGGACGAAGTGAACTTTCTTCCTGCGTCGGTTCTCGAGGAAAGTGGTTACGAGTTTAAATTTAGCTGAGATTTATGTCGTTTCCTACGGGACGACGCCTACGAGATTTCTGGTAATCGATGTTTAAGGAGACTAAGCCGATCACAGGAGGGAAGACCCTTTCGTACTTACAATCACCAACGTGTTTGTCACCTACGCTCTTCCTTCTTAATTTCATGCGAGACGATATCGAGTCACGTTGCATTAATATATTCCTGCGAGATTTATACTGTCTTCCTGCAGGCGCAGTTTTATTTTAAAGCCAATTTGTCGGCGATTTTAATTACGATCCTGTGTAACGATGATTTAGGGTGCGTGATCAAGATTAAATAAAAATTTAATTTAACGAGACTTGGAAATGGAACCTAATATAAGGATGATACATGTGTTTTATAAAATATGGAATAATTCAATAAAAGGGTGAAACGATTTAATAAAATAACGATTACTCAAAAATTCAATTTATACCACTTGGATAAGAATCTTTGAAAAAAATAATTAACATTTATTTTAATCCATCATGCACCGACCTGGAAAGTTACCTTATCTTACAAAAGAGTGGTCACGATTTCGATTAAGGAGAACAGATTTCTGTTTCTCTTTCCTTCCTTTCTGTTTTGTAACAGAATGCCCAAGGAAACATCGAAGTTTTGCATTAATAAGTTCCACGTTGGTAGGTTCCATACTTGAGGCACTGCAGATCATTAGAGATGCAGAGTGGGGCCGATGCAAGGTACCCCATTAAGTACCTCTAACCAGGACAGTGACTTACGTGCCGCCCAACGTTAAGCCGCATTTATACCAAACCGGTCGAACTGCAGCCTCCACGTAATCCTCGAAAAAGTTGGCGGATTTTTGCATCGTGCCCCGTTGTCCCAAGACGCGAGCACGCTCTTATCCGTCTTTGCTCATAATTCCTTGGGAATGCTGACGCATCTAAATATTGTGAAACGTGATAAACAGATAAGGTTTCTTGACTTGAATAACCCGATTATTCTTGATGTCAAATAATGAGGATCTAACAAACTCATTATAAATTTTGTTAATATCCAACAGATACGTATCTGTATCAGCAAAAATCTCCTTCTTCAAGTGCTTTATAAAATTTGACGATCAGGTCAATTTTAATACTTACCGTGGAATCAATCTACATACCTCAAGCTTTTCAAATTCAGTTCAGAGAATAGACTAGATAACTTCAACCTTCGTTACAATTCACAGATATGTATTTAGCCTGATACCTGAGCAAGACCGTGTCAATAAGTTACGAACACCACAGCTCAGATATGTAAGTAAGAGCTACAGTATTTGCTTGAATTGTTCCATCTATTTTCGAGAAATTTCCTTCACCATCAACCTCCATTGAACGTAGGAGAATCTCGAGAGCAAGACTCGTAATCGTCAGCGAATCTCGATGACCCAACGCCGCAGAATGTTGCGATCCAGGCGAATTTACGACACAATGCAGGCCTCTCTTCCTCGTGCAATTGCGTCATCGAGGTACCCGGTGACTTTGTTGCAAATGCAACTGAAACCTTACGACCTGGGTGCAGCAACACGAACGACGCTGGTTCCTGTCATCGAGGTTCTTTGCACCTTCAGGAAATCACGATGTGGAGCGGTTGCGAAAAACGACGGCCGCAACGCGCTTGCAAACGTCGCGCCAACAGCAACAACGAGAGCCAGGCGAAAGGAAATCCAAAGGAAAGGGTAGCGCGCGCCAGCCTATTTACTCATGGCGCACAAAGAGCCCCGCACATAATGCGCGATTTATGTGCCACGTGTTTCTATGCCTCCACGTCCATTGTGCGTTCGTACTTTATCGACCAGCGTTTCGGTGCTGAGCCGAGAGGAAAGAGAACGACGATTGGAGGACGGTGGTATCCTCTATTGGATCTCTGATTAATTACATCCACTAAAATCGCGCCTAATCAGTAGTTTCTTTCTCTTTTTCCTTCAAGCATTTGGTGATGTTCTGTTTTAGAGGTAATTGGATTCGAAAGAAGCTGGTTTCGATTCTAGAGATGTAGTTCATTATTAATTTTAGACGGTGATATTAGTCAGGAAGTATTTTTACTGGAATTGTTAATGATATTGCTGAAGGAATGGTCCTTGTCGAAGTGAATATAACAAAGCAGGTAAGGGTAGAATTTGTTGGGATTCGCGATTGCTCTACTGCGCAAGAATCGTTGTACGCCTGCGTAGTAGATCCAGCTTTAGCGCGCCAAACTTTCAATTGAGTTTACTTGCACGTGCGACTATAAATTTTTAGAGGAAATAATAGATGTTAAATTCACTTTCAAAATGTTAGCTACATGTTATGTTATATTCTAAACATCAATTTTAAAGTAAACTTTTCGTGATCTCAATACTACATTTATTGTGACATAGAACGTGACGAATCTGCAAGGTTATTTTTCTTAAACTTCAATATCACACACAATAGTATTCTCATAGATAGTAGTAAGTATTATGGACACTATAGGTCATTTCTATAGGCAGCAATCACTCCAAGCTTACAAATTACAAGAAGGTTCATTTTGCTACATTCTATCAGACACTGTATCTACTTCATAAATCAAATTGGCCAGAGGGAACTAGTAGAAGCGAAATTTCTCTGACTTAAATAATGAGTAGATCCTTTCGCTCCACCAATAATTCTATTTTACTTCCCATGGTTGTAGCTCGTAGCTGTCTTAATAATTTTCACAATTTTTTAAAGACCTCTGAATTAATATACGTCTGGATATACGTATTCGAAAATTGATAGTTAACAGCACCCTTTCTTCTTACGTAAGCTGACCGCAAATGATCCCCATATTTATAGAGACACGTTAAGGATAAATTTATATATTCTTGAGGTAAGGCAAGGACGTGTTCTGCTATACGTCTTCTTTGGTGGTGTATCTTGCGTGGTTGGAAATGCCGCCGTTTCCATTCAACATTGTGAGTTGTTCAACCGGTCTGGAGAGAACCATATTGCAACACGTTTAATAGCTGAGCGAGATGCGTAACGTCTTTGTTGTAAAAGAGATATGCGTTCCGCCCTGTTGAACAGGGTTAGGTGGACGGGAATGGATATTTAATCGACCCTGTTTAAATACATTTCGCGCTATTGTTTACGTTCTATGGATGTTTAACATTTCATTAATTCTGGCTCGTATCTACTCAATTATGATAATGCGAAATTGGAACCATTTCAGCTACCGTGTTGCAATTTGATTTGCAATGCATGTAGCAACTGATGAAAGCTTTATACTAGTACTATGATATTGAGAACAATGGTGAATATTAAGATTATGAAAAGAACCGTAATGTGCTTCATTATTCAACATTGACTCGATGCAAGCTCACTTCCTTGAAAATATTCCTTCAGACCACTTGGTCCCTGCCCTTGAGAAAACAAGGAGTCACTCTAACCTTCCTTAAGAATTATTACCCTTCGTAGTCATATGTCTACATTATACCAACACAAATCAAAGCCTTATTTAAATTCTCTGCTTGCCACTGCCAAAAAGACAGTAACGAACCTGAAATGTTTTGAAAATATTAGAATATTTCACATGCAACCTTCTCAAAATATAAATCCTTCTTGGTAGTCTTCAATTCGAGGACGAAAGGATTACAAACGAAACTCAGGTTCTCCAAGCTCCTGATCCGCTCCAAGTTCCGAGCTTCTATCGAGGCAACGTTACACAATCACAGATGATATCGCCGCGATAAGGAGCAAAAAGAGAGGCAAGTTTCGTCGGCGTTCGTCGATGCCGACAAAAGCTGGCCTCGTAATGTCGATAGGTGGATGGGCGCGCAGGTGAAACCGCGCGGCTGCAATAACAGCCAGCAACAACAACAGCAACACCGCGGAGGAACGCGCGTTCGGGCGCTTTTCTGCCGCGAGCACCAGTGGCACAGGGGTCTCTTTTGAAACGCTTTAACGCAGAAACGGCCGCCTGCGGTGTAGCGCCTTTGTCATGGCACACCGACGACGAATGCAATGAGACATAAATTGCAATTAGCATCGGCGTATCTGCAACGCGCCCTGGCGTCGGCCCGCCTGTTCTTTTACCACGCTGCACGAGCGACACGCTCTTCATCTGAGGCCCTGTGACTCTGACGGCGCAAGGAAAGGTGCGCTGTGGAAACAAGGAGAGTTTAATAATTTAATAACAAGGAAAGCTTCAGTAAGTTGATTATTCGGAGGAGCTAGTTCGAGAAGCTTCAGTACTTGAATCTATGAACATTTTAGGTTCTAGGTACTTGAATAACTGGGTATTTGAGTGTTTGAATATTTTAGGAAAGAGATTCAGGTTTGAGTCAAGTGTAAGGCTAGTAAATTGAGGTCCTGATGTAAGTGCTAAAAGCTGTGGAAGCTCTGGAAGCTCGACCTATGCTGAATGAAGTCTTTCCACAGAATGAACCCAGTGAGCTTTCAATATAATACCAAGAAATCAGAATGATAGATATTTATAAAAATCGTGGTGGTAATTATGAAAGTGGTCCAAAACTCTGAAGAAGCTGAACTAATATTTGTAGATTATTTTGTAACATATACCGATGTAGTACTAAAAGAAGTGGTGAACTCAATTCTTTAAAATCCTTACTTAAATCACTTTCATAATTAGCAGAATGATCACATATTACTATAAACAAAAACCTTTTGAATCCAAAAAGACACAAGAAACATACTATAACTAAACAGTGCATAAAACCCCACAGCCTACTGAAACGAAAGTCCCCTTCCCAAAATATCCCCAAGTCCCTCGATCCAATCGAAATCCACGATACCAAAACAAACCTCAATAACTATTTAGAGTATCGAGAGCCTTCAGATCCACCAAAGCAGTAGCAGCGACGATGGGACACGACTCTGTCCGCGCTGCGCCCAGAGAGGGAAGCATCGCATTACGGAAAAGACAATGAAAAGAAAATGCCGCGGAGTTCTTGTTAAGCCGCGCTATTATCGTTAATTAAATAGCGCCTCCGCTATCTTGGCTCACGTCCCGTCGCCGTGCCCGTGGCATTAAGCCCCGTATGACACTGTAAAGACTTTAAGTCGCTGCTCGTTATCGGAGGAATGACGGACGCGTCCGTGCACCTAGGAAAGGACAGGGCTGCGCAATCTTCATACCAAGCTGCGCTATCCACGATCGCTAGACCGTTCCACGGGAAGGAAATAAAGGCCGAGGGTGTGGGTGTACTATTGCAGAGCTCGCGTCACTTCGCGAGCGTTTTACGTCCGCGTCTACATTCGGCTATCTACGGGACGATGTTAGGGGAGGGGATTGAAAGGCCCAGGTTACGTTTAGCAGTCGTGGCGAAGTGGTGCCTCTGGCCGACGTGTATTAGTGGATCACGTTCGTGGACAGAACTATTCGCGGACCCTGAAATGACGACGAGTGTTGGCGACTTGGAAAGAGTACGTATTACTGTTGTTCCTGGGATGAATTAATGACGCGTGGGTGATTTGGAATAAAATTGGGAAGGCTGATACGGAGCTGGGTTCTCTGGGAAAGTTGGATGGGCTTATTGTGTTCGGTCCAGCGTGCTAAATTAACTATTGTTGGTGCTTGAGACCTTTGATAGATGCTTGGTGTGGGTGGTGTTTATGGGTCATCTATTGGTTTTCGGGAATTCAGGAGGAATGCAAGAGGAATAGTAAAAGTGATGACTCAGAATATTGAGGAAGAAAAGCATCTGTACTTCTAGCAAATGTGGTCTAGGTTTGGACCCTTGGAGCTTTCTATGTATTGTAATCTTATACTAAGAGTAGTGCGTAATTCAGAGAAATTTTTAATTTCTCAGAAACGTGATAACGCAGTACTTTTGCAAAGAACAGTTAAAAAATTCAAGAACAAAAAATACCAATTAAATTTGTTAAGATTAATAATTCTGAAAATTAATCAAGTTGTGTACTATTATTTTTCAAATTCTGAAATTTCCAAATTTGCAATCATCTTCCATCTCAACTTTTTAAATTGCTTAATAGTTCTCAGGCACAAGAATAATTATATGTATTGATACCTACAAAGAATACTGAGAATTGACTGAAGATGCCTATAAGATAAAGTACCCTTATGACAATCGATAAATGAATGTTAATTTTGTGGGTGTGTTGCAAGGAGTTTTGAAAAAACAAGCACGTACATTCGTGTGCCTCTGCGAATGACATTTAAATCACTACTTGTCATCGATAAAATGACGGGCACGATCGAACGCGCACGCGTAGAGAGCTACCGATTTCTCTGGGAGATGTCTCCGTTTACAAATGAGCATCATTAAAATCCAAGCAACCCTCGAGGCATGTTGCATGGAATTGCAAGCACACGTCATTAGCTCCCCATACAGGTGTCCTCCACGATGCATTACCCAAATTATAAAATCAACAAAGTTGCAGGCATCCGTTTCATCTTAATCATCGAACGCGCACGCGTAGAGGGCTACCGATTTCTCTGGGAAGTATCTCCGTTTACAAATGAGCATGATTAAAATCCAAGCAATCCGCAAGACATGTTGCATGGAATTACAAGCACAGGTCATTAACTCTCTGTGCAGGTGTCCTCCACAATGCCTTACCCAAATTATAAAATCAACAAAGTTGCAGGCATTAGTTTCATCCTAATGATCAAGTACTTTTCATGCATACAGTAACTTTCTTTTAAGTTTAAGCTTATTCTGGATGACCAACGATTTTACTTTTTACTGGATTAACTGAACCAAATGAAAAATAAACTTATACAGTAAATCTCATGAAAGGTGGCAATCTACTTCAATTTCAAAACATAAGCTCAGAATCTTGAATTTTATTTAGGAGCGTTTCACTAATTCAATCATTTTGAGCTGTCCTAATTCAATGACCAAGGGCTATAACATTCAAAACTTGGGCATCGAAGTTCTCTCGGATACACCATTCCACATCGAACGTGCCCCCGTCCCTAGCACAGCCGTAAAGGCTTCACGATTCCATAGCGTGCATCCGAAGGGAAACCGCGGCTCCGTCGTCGACGATCCAAGATTTCGCGGAACGGTGCCTCGGTCCCCGTTCGGTTCTATTTATCAGCGAGTCATGGGCCACGATCCTGAACAGCTTTCGATCCATTTTCCCGGCAGTTCCGTCTGATCCCGAGGACTACCAGAACTACTAGGAAACGGGGCCCCGCACGAGCAGCCGTCGCCGCGGCTTCCACCGTGCTCGGGCCGAGCCTTCACCGCCAACTTTACGTTTATATGCGCCCGTACAAGACGTTATCCCGATAGCGGGACGGCCACACGTCACCGAATCGTGATCCTCGAGAGCCCCGAGACGATGTTGTGTCCCCCATCAAAGGCTAGAAGCACCATCCGGTTCGTGAGCCGTGGCTGCTTCCTGCGCCGACCGATCGTAAAATATGAAATAGCGTTCAGGGCATAGCGCCAAGACCTCCTTTACCTCTCCCCCTGATTTCTTTCGCTGCCTCGCCCATAGAAGTGGCGAACGCGCGACAACCAGGGACGATATGACGACTGCCAGTGACTACGGGACGCGTTACGGTATCCGCGATGGAAAAATCGAAATGTCCCCGACACGACTGGCGGATTCTTTTCGACCTCCCACGGACCACTCTACGATGCCTCTCGACGCTGATAATCGGATTAGGGAGATGCTCGAGATACCGCCGCGACGTGACCCGCTAACTCGTGATTCCGATGCTTTTTCTCGCGGTGCTTCCCTGGGGCTCGTTTGCATCGATGTATGCGGGAACTGGGCGATTGTTTTGTTTGGAAAAGCGGGAAAGAGAGCTCGACAGGGCTGGATTGAGGGTTTATGAGGCCTGAGACTGGACGACAGGAAGGAAGCTTGGTGGTATGTTGAAAGATTCGCTAATTTTGGAGAGGGTTTTATGAAGGATAATTATTTTCAATCATTGGGCTGAAGTAATCTCCTCAGTGAATGTGAGGTTTGAAGGAATCAGTAATAAAGGAGCAGTCATGCTCAACCATCGTCACTGATCGTCAGCCACGGAAATTTCAAACAGAGAAATTACGGATATAATACAGGAATGATATCTTCTATTTAATTGTAAGTTGTAGATCTCAGTTCTACATTTGAAATTTAGTCTATGGCTGTCGATCGGCGATCATGGGTGAGCGTGACCGCTCTCTAAATAAAAAATAATTGTTTTCTTAAATACTTGAAGGTATTTATTTTAGTGTATGAGAATATGAGATGTTCTGTTCTTCAGAGGATGAGTCTCGAGGCAATAGCCCCACTACATTAGTCCAGGCCTGGCCTTCGAGGCTGTGCAAATGTGATGCGGGTTGATCTCTGCAGGGGAGACGGGAATGTTTTTTTATTGCTTGAGAATGAGTGCATTGTGAGGTGAAATTGAGATTTGGAACTGTGGAGGATGTACGAAGATAGTTCTCTGCAACAAGATAGATAGCAACGTCCGTCAATCTGCGTTATCAGGCATCGCCCCGTATCCGTTTCAAAAGGGTTAAAGCACGAAGGCGGATCTGACTTTTTGCAATTCAACCGCGTTCAGCCTCAACTTATGCTACATTGTCGAAGACTCGGGTATAATCAGCGAATAACATTCTTACTATCATCTGATATGCTACATATGCAAATGTAATGGAACTGATTACGTATGCAATATTCAGCATCTCCAATCTAGGTGTAGGTTCGACAGAATTGCTTTCAGCTACATGTGAACGATTACAGTGCATTTGATTAGGTCGACTCGATTCTCTGGGTCTTGTAATACCTTGTAAAGTATTTGAAGGAACGAAATAGTGGAGCAAGTAAACCTGAGTAGAAATTGCACTGCATGCTTTATCAATTTGAAGTTGATTTAAATAGAATTGCACTTTTTTGAAAGTTTGGAATTAGGTAATTGTCCATTTTTATTTAAATTATATTTTTCACAAGATTTCAATACGAGAGGGAAGATAAATACAATGAGTTATTATTATTATGATTTCTGTTCTTATCGTCTATTTTTTTATTTTAAAAATTGGAATGACGATAAGAATAATGTAGTAACAAAAACCAGAAAAAGGATTACATAAACATTAAAGCAAATGGCTTGCCGTCTTGATATCACATTTCAAGAAAATAATTTGCACCTCTCGATATTAGCTTGTACATCTATACGCTATTTACATTCTGAATTCCTAGCTGATCCCAAGTCGTAACCTCGTAGCGAGACAATGGGATCCCAGCAGCTGTAATTTCGATAAATTGCAGAGGAGTCTTATCCATTGCATTGCGTCAACACATGGTTGAAAATGAAAGCTTAACTGAAGAAAATAAAAATTCATACTAAGAGAAGAACCAAGAATTCTAGAATTAGTTTCATTAATTACTAGATACAATCAGTCTCTATTTTTCATATAATAACCAAGTTCCCACTTCACCAACCTTCCTCTGAAAGTAAATTTCCTCCAACATCCTCCACACACGCTGCTCTTCCATTATCACCCAACAATCCAAAGACAACGCCCTTATATCCCCCAACCCTCTAACGGTACCTCTAATTGAACACCTCGAACATCCCGAGCAGCATCCGTCTCATCCCAGAACGGAAGGCTTCGATCAAAGAACAGAATCACGACGTTAACGCAAATAAGTAGTCTTTCCAGATCGAGAAAGATTAAACGCCCCTATCGGCTGGAAATAAACCAGATCCCGCTATCTCCCGCGGTACGGAACGTCCTAATTAAAAGCGGCCTTAAAGTCCACGCATCGAGGCGAGCAAGCTCGTCGGTCCACAGCGGAGGAAGCCTCGTCCGCGGTCGCAGGCCGCGTCACAGGTGGAAAATAAACCCGGCAGCCTGGTTCGTTCAGCGATGAAACGAACCAGAATACGTCCCTATCCGCCTCTATCGAATCAAACGTCTTAACCGGCGGCGGCTCGATCGAACGATCGGATCTTTCGCGCGCGGCACGAAAACCGGCTGCGTTCCCAATGAGTCACCGATAGTCGGCCTGCAGGACCGGTTGCAAAGCGCCTTAGCGCCTTTTAAACCGATGGAAAACACTTGTTAACGCTTGCCCCGGCGAATAAAGTGGTGCCTGTCCGAACTAAATGTAGATACACCTCTTATGCGCGCTATCGCCCCCATCTGCAGGCCCCGTTCGAGCTTCCTTTTATATCCCCTTTCCTTCTTCGTCGCGATCCTCCTCCGCTCGCTCTGTCCTCTCGTCAGACCTTCCCTGACCCCGTGAACGTTACCGTCCCGCTCCTTTTGAATCGCCCGTCTCGCGATGTGGCACAAGCACAGTGGCCACTTCTTCGTGGTAATTTAAGCGTTCAACACGCCATTAGGTTCATCTAGAATGTGGCGACGGCCGTTTGCTCTTCTGCTGCCCGTGAATCACCGAACTTCTGCTCGGCTGAAGGCACTTGCAACTATGTGTGGCCCAAAAGTGTCGTTCGTTACGGCACACTTTCCGCGGCGGATGCTAAATCGGTGCTTTGACTTGTTAGTGGCGACGAGATAAGGACATGCGCACAGTGCCGAGGGTTTTAATAAGTACTTGTTTTGGAAATGGCCCGAATCGGTGGTTTGATGGAGGAATGAGATGGACAGTTTTGTCTTTGAGGATGGGGTCAGAGATAGTCTGCGTAGAATGTTGGTGATGAAGTATGGTACTGCTGGGGGCAGGGCATCGTGATGTTTCTATGCTTGGGAGATGTTTCGGTAGTTAAAGTAGAGTTTGTGGGCTTCTTTTGTAGTCTGTTCCTGAATAGTTTGGAGGTTTTAGGACAGGAAAATGAATGCAGGATCAGATCATGCAGAATAGAATGCAATATCTGAGAATTCAAACCATTTCGAATTTAAAGCTAAAATTAGAGCATCTTAATTAAAAATCTGAATATTTAATGATTTGACGATTTTGACAAATTTTTTAAGTCTCAGGTATAGATAATAAATACAGTAACGAGATTATAGCAAGGGAATGCCACAATCTTCACACAATCTGACCTCCTTTGTTGCATTATCATAACTTTTCATTATGGTACTATGAACAGTATGAACTGACGTTTCGATTCAGACTGTTGAATCATATATCAAGGAATAAAATCCACGAACAAGCTCACAATGGTGTATCTTCCTTTGATTCTGTGTAGGATGAAATAAAAGGAAATACGGTTAGGAGTCACTCATTAATACTACGGGAATTAGTCATTCTTCGTGGAAAGACAATGCTGACTATCTTCCATCTGAAAAGCGTGTGCGTGAACTAATAAGAGGTGGTTTGAGGTTTGCTCATCCAAGTACGCCATAAGTGTTTGCAAGTGTAATACTACTTAGAAACGGCAACAGTGTAATCATCGTTCTTCAAAAAATCCTTAGTCAGAGAAGATTGTAGTACACTAATTGCAATACAATTGACGTAACTACTACCTACTGCAACATAGACGTACAATCAAGTAGCTGATTGAAGTTTGCTAAATCGTCGATTATTTCGCTGAACACATTATTGCAATAAATTGTGAGAATTTGTCTTAATGATAATTAAATGAAACTTGAAGTAGTTATGATTATATTTTTAAATGGAAATTGGAGAATATATATTCAGTGGTTGATGAGTATATTTAAATTTAAATACAATTATTTATCGTAAGAATGATCTCAATTAAAAAAAGTCGAATGCAAAAATTCAGGTGGAACAGGATGAATTTTCACCGAACGTTACATTTTGTTTTTTTTCTGTTTCTATATCAAATAACAATTATTGACTTTCTGTTTCTGTTTTTTACCACTGTTTCAGTTACAATTTTCCTGTTTTTCACTCGATTTGTTATTCCCACGATTTATTTGAGATATTGTAGTAACGATTTCAGAGACACGAACCAGTAACATTTACACATGTATATTGACAAATCGATACTGTATTCACTCCCTTTGACAAATATGGCCATTTAACTAGCCAGTCCAAAACAATTTATTTAAGTGAGCAGGTATCACCTGATTATATCGAGTAAGAATCTTTCTCTTTAAATGGTATCAAGCTTATATTTCCTTTTTAAATTAAGAGACCTGAATACTTGAAAATTCGCAATAAATTCAACAATGAGATTATAACAAACAAATGCTGTACCCCACTTTGGTTCGATATTTAAAAAACAAAGGTTTGATTTGCTGTTCAGAAGAACCAACCAAAACTTGTGTACAATCCACAGGTCAATCACATCGAAAATATGAACAAACACAAAACAAATAGCCAAAACTGGTAAAACTCTATCACGAGGCCATCAAATAAGTCAATTCACTGTTTCAATTACACTACACCGCCATCTCTCATCTGCTCCCCCTGGTCCCCTTCCATCGCGAATTTTCCACGCGAACGTGGGCAGAAGAATCGCGGACGATCACGTGGAAAATTGAATTTCGTCAATCGCTCGTTTCTCGGTTTTTCCAACTAGCTTCCGCTACCCATGCGTGGATTTCCAGCCGAAAACAATGACAGCGCAACGAGCTGGCCGCCGCGGAAGGGAGACCCATCGCGCGTCCATTTCCCCGCTTACATTATGTGTAATTAGGAGCTCAGCAGCGTTGTCGGTGTCGAGCAAACAATGGACGAGTTTTCTCGCAGGCGAGTAAGTACGTCAGCGGTGCCGTAATTATCCGACACTTGGTGGTCCCAGCGAAAGCTGCAGCCTTACTGACTAGCTACTCGTCTTTTATTGATTCCTCGTTAATTTGCTGTTGGAAGACATAATCTAATCGTAAGATTCGTTTTCGTCATTTACATATTGAAACTGTGAGAAGGACTATTTTGAGATAATTTTAGTGAATTTGAGAAGAAGGAGAATATTGAAAGATTGTAATAATCTAATGAGACAACACGAAGTAAGTTTGATTAAATTGAAGGTTGAAAAGGAATTTATTTTGAGAAATGAGAAATGTTGTAGATAATATTTTTTGAAGTATTATAGTTATATTACTCTTGAATGGTCGTTAAATAGCTGTGGTGGTTAATATTGTTAATTAAAAAATATTATGCTGCTGCTGAACAGAACTGCTGATTTCACTCTATTAAACTCAATTAATTTCACAATGTAGCCTTTATTGAGAGTTTTAAAAATAAGAACCTCGTACATTGATGCAATTTAAATTATTCAGTATTGAAATCAATTTTATTTGTTCTTCAATTAGTTTCTCATGAAGTTAAATTGTATGATTGCAACTATGTATCGTATAGATAGGGTGATCTTGCAGACTGATTTATGTGTCTGACTCGATCAATTCACTGTTGATACATATACACTGTACAATGAATCTGTTCCAGAATATCAATATCTTGAAAAAATTAGTCACTATCAATAACTGCATCACTGCTCCACATTGTCGCAAGGTAGCATAAAATTCTAACTTCTGGGTTTTGGAAAAAATCCTCAACAAACCATTAATCGTGGTCTACAAGAATAGTAAAAAATGATTTTAAATACTAACAATTCTTCAGTACACAACTATACAATATTAGTCATAGAAATAATACCACCTCAGAGATATCAATGCTTTCAGTCCAACATGAGTCATTACTTACATGAGTCTACATTAGTCTACATTAACTACAAGTTAATGTAGATTACTTGTAGTAATCTACTCATGCTGGACTGAAACCAAAAGATTACCTACAAATCTACATTATCAAACATTAGAAATCTAATTTACCTTCTTTGCCTACAAGCTTGGCTTATAAAACAATATTACATAGCTACCATATTTGTAACATTCCATACAAATGTACATACTCCTGCCACCGTATCAAAAAGAAATACCTTCACCAAAACTCTTTAATCAACAAAAACCAAAGTACACAAATTCCCTTTAACCTAAACTTCCACCACGGGTGAACGATCATCTCAGCCACGGTGTTCCCTTCTCAAGGCGCAAAGGCGACCGCGTAGACCAGTTCACCTACCCGCGGAGTCAGGGACCAACGATGTCGGCGATGCAGAAAGTGGGTTCACAATACGCGACGCGATCCCGTCTAGACCATTCTAGATCAGTTTTTCCTACTGTTTCACGGAAAAGTGAGGCAATACCAGCCGCGTAAGCAGCAACGTTCTGTCGTGTTTTCAGCCCCCACACAGACAAAAAACAACGACGACGGGAGACGCGAGATCCGCTGGAAAGATATACGCGAAACGGCGAAGACACGTTGTGGATCTTCGTCGATCATCAGACCGGAAAAGGCACAAGCCGCATTTTCTTCGTTTTGCTCCACGTCACCTATCCCCCCCGCAACGCCCCGTCAGCCCCTCGCTCGTCCACGGTGCCCACGGCGTCGGGCTCATAGAGAATTCTATTATTCTATTCTTATCATCGGGATGACGCTCGGTATCGACAGCCGGATATATAATGCAACGTGAGTTTCTGTGGTTACGGCGCCTACCGGATGCGCCCACACCGAGCTTGCATACTGAGCAGCGGCTCGTCTTCGAAAGCCGAACTAGAGAACGTGCTGGCTCGCCACGGTCGCCCATTCAGCCGACCGACTCGCTTTCGATGATCGAGATGGCGAAATGACGATGCACGACGATGCCCGCACGGCGTTGCCTTTTGGCGTGGACCGGTCGATGACTTCAGGGAACAGAGATGAGATAAGTGATGGGTGATTGGAGATCGGTGACCTGGTCTCGGCCGATCTAGGGGTGATTGACTTCTGGAAGAAGGGTGATGGATTCGTGTGTTCTTTTGTGAGGGTTCTGTGGACAGGGTTACTTTGATTTGAGACTTTTTTGATAGTTTTGTCCTGGGTGATCGTCTTGCTAGGGGACTCAGGCAGTGTCGTGAAAACATTGCAGTGGGACTCTATTGTGACCGTGTGTGTGTGAGATTATATAGGGAATTGGAACTGCGTGCTGGAGCCAAGATGGAAGGATAGAGATATTGGGAAGTGGATGTGTAACGCCATCTTTTATGTTTTCTGGAGTGTGATGCACGTGCGTCAGAGAGGTGACGAATAGAGACAGAGATATATATCTGCACTCTGATGTTGGCTTCATTGGCATCTCATTGGAAGTATACTTAATGCCCCATATAGGCTTATACGTGTATGATTGTGACCTAAGAGGCTCACAGTGTTCTTATGCGTTTCTCAAGTGAAACTAGACATATCCTAGATATAAACACTGTATTCCTGTTGCCCTCTTCAAGCGAGGATTACTCAGTATAAATAAGACACAATTTAATGAAGTAGGTATTCAGAATATCTCTATGCTAACGTTTACAGCGTTTCATAATGCTTCTAAATTGTACCTATTTTAAAATTATTGAACATCTCATAAAGTTTGAGTACTTATCTGACACAGAACACTAATGTTATTTTGCGATTTTAATTAGATATTAGTTTATGGATTTCTAATGGGTGGTGAATTTACAAGCAGTAACGAAATTGTGATCACCTGCCTTATTATAGAATTGCTTAAAAAAGCTTGGCATATTTTGTATTAACAAAGGTGAATTTATAGTTAATAGGAAGCTTGATATAATTTTCCTGGGTTTATACACTTCTCCCTCATCCTCTTTCATACTTTCTTTTTACTGAAGTTCATATCACTGACCCGTGTAAATCCATGTCGCTGCTTTCCCTTCTGAAGGTACAGCGTACATGGAAAGCAAGCACTTTCATAATATCAGATATTTAATTCGTTTCTCGCGAGTCCTCGGGACAAGTAACGCGACTCTTAATTAACATAAAATTTCCAGGGAACATGGTCGCCCCGGCATGGGTAGAACTTGTAAAATGCAAAACAGTTTAGTTTGCATATTTTACACGGCGACGGAAGCGCGAATTACAGCGATATTATATGAAACTACCGGCGTGAAGTTTTTAGAACCTTACCCATGGTCGACGTTTCGGTGTTCGAGTTAAACATCGATGTTTAAGCCGATATTAAGAACTTTGTGTTTTTCTCGCTCGCGAGGGATTAACATTCACAGCAGGGTTGCGTTAGCAGGTAATATAATTACGTATACAAGTTAACCAGCTCCACTTTTCAAGAATAGTTGCTGTTAAATGATCCGACAGATTCCAAATATGGTCAAACTGAAACAGGAATCATGCCACTTTAGTATGAAAAATAGTTCATTTACCTCGTCAGATTAACATTTTAATTATCATTTTGAAGCATACAATTGGATATTTCGAGGTAACAAGCAGATATTGCAACCTTATGTACCCTCTTTCCCACAAGTTCAAGTCGTAAAGAAAGAACACCTACTTTACACACATATTAAAAAATTATATTTAATGTAAGTGGTTGAATAACTACCACACTAAACCAAATTTAAAAATAAAAATAATTAATGACCCGATTAAAAAATAGAAATGTTGAGTGCCTCTGAAAACCTCAGTTAACTCTCTAAAATAAAATACATAAAACCTTTACAATATCATAAATATTGTTCTCTCCTTTTAACCAATCACAGAAGTGTAAATGTAACAACAGCCTTTTGTTAGTTCCATACTAAAAAATAGTAGAAGAAAATGAGTGGACAGAGCTCAACGACTCCATATGGGGACGCACGAGGGAACGAGAAAGGTGGCAAAGTATGACATGTGCGCGGGAAATTCGAATTCTCGAGCGCTGTATTGGCACGATCGGTATTGTTTTAATTAACGCACCGTAAATTCGGTCCAGCCATTTGTAGGAACTAATTCGCCTTGTACGAGAACAATGCATCACGGATCGACGTTGCATCTGCCACGCGATAGGCCACCGGATGCACACGCAGGCGTTCCTGGAGTGTCGCTCGTGGTCCCCGTCGACTGCAAAAGTGGAATGCCGGCTGGCCGTGTGCGAAAAAGGCGAGAAATATTAAAAAGGGTGTCGGGACATATAAAACACGGTGCACACCCCAAATCTGTTGGCGAGCCTCGATAAACAAAACCATTCCACCCTCTGAATTCACACTAGAGGGGGTGCTTCAGGGAGGAGGAGAGAAATTGTTCGTTTATACAAAACCATCCCACAGGCTGATTTGTTCTTTAATTTTTCTGTGTGGACCTAAAGCAATATTAAATTCTAAATGATTTCAATGCTTCGTTGTGCTAGATTATGGGCCCTTTTATTGTGCGTGGATGAAAAGATTGTTAATCTCTCGGTGAGGCTCCTATCATCCTCTTGGAAAGTTAATTTTGTGAACATAAGAGTTTTTGTGATATTTGAGAATAATGTTAGTTGAAGAGGAAGTAAGGGGACTCTAATTTTCTTTCAGACGCTTTCAAACTTGGACAGTAATCATTTTTATACTAGATATACTTATACACTCGATAAGTGTATAATACAGTCAATGATAAATGTATAATTGTATATTACACTCTTTTAGTGCAAGGTTTTATATGAAGATGTACACTGTGAATAGGTATTGCTTCTAGACATCACCTACAAGAGTCCTACAAATTAAATCTGGGTTTTAGGTCATCTTCAAATTGGCTCAGACAGTACACAGAAATGACACAGATACATTTTATAATAAGATTCGTTTCTTTAAGTTTGTGCATGAATCTTAATAATTCGTTAAGAGTGGCGATAATGTTCCATGAAATATGTCATTGAATCAAGAGTACATCAGAAACGTCATTTCGTAATGATTGCTTCTTAAATTGAATACATCGTGTATCTCGAACGCAATAATCAATTCTTTGAACTGCCGCGATTCATTTTTCCGTCGTCTTTCGTTCCAGTTTAACGGCGATAAGAACATGCGTTTTGCGCAATCTTCGAATTCCACCGTGCAGATGTTCATCAGAGTTCTCGATGATTTAAGGCGCACGAATGATCTTTGAACTAAATCGCCAGCCGGCGATCTAGATCTTGCTACTCGTGTTTGTCATGTTTGTAACATTCATTGGTAATCAAAATTGACTGCTGTTTTATTCATCCAATTTCAGTAAACGTTTTTCATTTCTGTGTTATATGTTCTATCTTATTTGTGTCTACGATTTTTACCTAACTACATAATACAAGGAAATACTTTTTCATATTTTCTATTTGTAGCATGTCGTTCAGAATTAAAAGTAAAATTGTGGAAATATAAATTGTGATAGTCTTTTAGACCATTTTAGTAATTTCAGTGTTCAGAGAAGAAGATTCTAAAAATAAACAACAGCAAAGAGTTGTTGAACAGTGAATCCTGAACAGTTTCCAAAGATTGTTTCAATTAAATGTCTTCTAATTGCAAGAAAAGGCAAAGTTGTTATGAGACATCCTGTTTAGATAACAGAACATCCAGATAATACAGCATTAAGATACTAGGGTAGTTGGATAATGAGGACTAGACTATACTCTTACTACTCATATTATTACTCTTATTCAGCTATCAGACGGTCGTAGTAAATGGATTAATCATTCAACCAGTTCTACAGGAACATGGCCCTAGGAGATTAAAAAGACATTGATCAATTGACCTCAAATGAGGTTTTAAAAGCTCTCTCAGTAGAGGAGCCCTCATCATACCAGCTGAGGACCCTTAAGGAGTCTAAGACAGCATATGGGCCCATGTAATTTTTAATTCGTACTGCTGATTAATTAAATCAAAAACAAAGAAAGAAATGAATTAATGAGTTCAACCACCTTGTAAGCTTTATACTGAAAAAAAGAATTTCTTTCCTCTCCTCTCCTTCAGGTACTCATCATCACCTTAGTCATAAGAGAACACTTTGGCACACCTTGGCGAACAATAAGACCAATCCATCGGATGACGCCTAATTATTTAAAGCGGTGCATTAATTCCCCGCGGCTGAACCTATGCAGCGGGGCACGGTCACGTGTCTTTTAATACGTCGAAATCATTAAGCGCGCGATTGCGCAACAGCCGTAATCCCCTATCTTTGTCACGCGATTTTTAATTTGCATCGAGTCGGTCGTGTTATCTCGCGGGCACGCACGCGTGACGAGCATCGCGCGGCCCACAAAAGCTTGTTCCACAAAGCACGTACTACTATTCGATCCATGACTCACAGCCGAGTGAAGCAATTCTAGCCCGATGTATCATCGCGAACATTTCACGGAACAACAGAAAAAGTGGCCAGCCTGCGATAGTACCAATGATTGCGATAAAAATTTCTCTACGACGCACGAGCGTTTTCGTGCGATTCCGCCTCGCTGGCCTTTCCTTCCCGCGCGTGATACATTGGCCAATACTGTTTAGCGTGGGAAGGGAGGACATGAATTGTTATTAATGGACGAGTTTATTATACAGTTTTATGATTCACGTAAATGTGTAGTAAATGTGAGTGAGGAGATTAGATATGGTATTGCATGTGGGACAACATTCAGGGACAAGACACTGCTGCTTTATTTAGTGGTCATTAAACATTCGATTTTACTTGTAGTCTTGTGCAAAGAGTTGGGAGAGATAAGAGACGTATAGATAGACGTTGATGGATTACTTTTGTTTTGACAATCTTGTCAAAGCTGAGAGCTAAAGAGAGGAAGAGAATAATTGTCAAAAGTAAGGAGGATTGGGATAAATTTGAAAAGAGAATATACTGTAACTATTTTAGGTGATGAAAATTATCTTTCTAAAATTAACAAACCTACCCATTTTCCCTAATTAAAACTCAACATCAAACATTAACTCCAATTTATTTCACAGTCAGCAATCTAAATACCACTTCGTTCCATTACTAATATCCTCATAGCAAAGTCCCAAAAACGATGCTTCAAGAACTAGCAAAACACTCTCCAAATACATTCTCCTACATGCCTCACATGGCATCCACAAGAAGTCTGAATCAAACAAACCCCCTCTAAAAATCAGAACGCAAGAGCACAACAGAAAATCGTCATTCGAAACCTTAAACAGCAATATCAGAAAGACAAAACACGCGACTCGCGTTGCTCTGCTCGCTAAATCCGACCTCCGCGATAAACAATCGATTCGACCATAATTAATCCACTTTGGCCGGTGAAAAATTGGTCGCAGCATCGGGTCCCGTGCTAATTTTACGTCGTTCGCGGTTGGAATCCAAGGCAGGGCGTTGCACCCGTTGGGTAAAGTGCAATAACGCGATAATCCGCGCGTCGGTTCGATTTGGGGGGATATTTTCGGCCGTGCCGCGGGAATGACTCGCGGCCGCAGCGGAGCACGTGGCAGGCCAGACCGAAGGCATTTCCATGCGCATTAACCGAACAGACGGTCGTCCATCACACCACCGTCGCGGGCGCAATTAAGCCGAGCAGTGCTGCATGCAAATCGGCGCATTGTCTTGACCCGATGTGGCGCGATGTCGCCGGACCCGTTGCGCTTTCACGAGCGTCACGCGAGCCCGTGGCCTCATCGAATTCCCATATCCGCTCTTCTGATGCATCGCCTCGGACTTAGGCACGAGAGTGGAGCTATCGGGCGATCCAAGAGCGACCTGGATTCCCATTTCGACCTCGAATTTTGTGGGTGCCATTCATCTTAAAACCTAGGTACATTATTAAAACACCTGGATAAAATAGTAAACACGTACAGATACATAGCTATTAATTTTATCAATCAGAAGTCTGCGAACTTTCCTTCTACTTTAGCATCACTTGTCTTAAAATGAGAGAACTATGTACCGAAAGAACAAAGAAGGCAGCTAGAGTGCCTAGCGTGTCTAGATGAAAGAAATCGAGGGAATCGATCAGGAAATATTAGAAGATCGGGTGTTAGTTTCTGTGCGAGCGTCATAGCGACGTCTGGCGTACGTGTATTGAGCAAGGCTGTTGGTTTAAGCGCAACGGGGATTCGGCAAGAGCCTTTTGTCCTTCCTCGATTCCAGTCAGGATCACCCTGCCTGCTTCGGTTCGCATAAACGGGAAACGGGTTTCAGTCAGAAAGAGCTTTGGTAGTTCAGCGTAAAAGAACGATGCTTTGTCACGGGGGCAACGGAGAAAGAAGAAAGAGAAAAAAATGAACGGGCCTCTTTCTGACGGTCTCACTTGCGCCAAGGGCCTTGGTCTTTCATCCTTTCCTCGTCCTCTCCCTCTGCTGCAGCGTGAAGAAACCGAGGGCAACGAAAAAGCTGATGTTAGCGTATGCAAATGAATATTGGGGAACTGCTTCTCTAGGGGGACAGTTCTAATACTCTGTCACCGCTGCTACATGGGATTTTTCGAATTTTCAGCGGGAGTTTTCTATTCTTTATCAACCGTTTCGTGAAGATGCTAATAATTCTGGTGATTATTTCAAGAAAAATGTATTCAACTGAATTTGGTAATTGATTCGAGATAGTTTTATGTTAGAATAATCCTAGGAAATTCAAGGGAGTCAAAAATAGTCCACGAATTTTTATGTTAAATAACTCGTATGAAATAATTTGTATGCATCTCCAATCATTTATTTTGAGCTAAAATGTAATACTATATACGTATACAAAGTAGAACATATCACTTATTTCTTCTTAAAATAGGAATAATAATAAACCTTTTAATATCTCAGACTTCCTAGCATTAAAATCACTGCACATTTTATTGTAAAACGTAATAATTCACGTGTCAAGAATGATTACAAAAATTAAATTTCGAGATTCAGAATCTTTGCTTTCTTTTCTATACGTAGGACTTAATTATTGAAGCTTTCTATTTATTCAAATTACTCAACCATCATTTCAAATACCCTAAGTGTATCAATACAAATCCTAATACACCTAAAATCCGATTACTCACAGACAAAGTGTCAAAAATATTTGAAATTCTTTAAAAAATTGTTCACTTTTCGTCGTTTCTCAGATGAAAATTGCATCGATGCCTCCCCATACCCTCTGTTTCGTTCAGCATCGATGGGGGGCTGAAGAGTGGCGGCAGTAGCGATAATTAAATTTCATTACGGGAACACTGAAGGCAGCAATGAAAAAAACACGTCAGCCGGGGTCATCGAAGACCGTATTAAAACGTTTGAGAGCCGCTGACCATAGTGATCGTTGGCTTTGCTCTCCACCCCCTCGAATCGGCGAGCTACAACCCCTCCGCACAGACCCGCTGCGAGCACCGTTGTGTTTCATTGTTGTGAACGCATGCAAATTGCGATCCCGCTACCGGGACGAGTATCAATTCTAACAGGATTAATTCGAGTGCAGTCATTGTTTTTTGCGCGTCACAAAAAGCGCTCTGGCCCCCCTTCCCCCTGTCAGCTTGCGTTTTGCCTCTTTTCGAACAATATCGAGGGGTGGGTTGCCCTGGTTGGGATAGTTTCGCCCTTGTGAAGTTTGCAAATTGCGTTCAATGAGCTGCGAAGTGGGGAACCCTGTTAGTTGGTTGTGCATGTAATATTCGTGTAGAGTTTTGTTAATTAATTATTTTTTTTAACTAAGCAAGGAAGGTTTGTTGCTATTAATAGTAATCTAATTGTGAGGAACTAGAAGGTATTGGGTCATGATTAGATGATTATAAGGAACACAATATGAATAGTACTAGAAATAGAAATCTGTTGAAACTAGAGTAGTGGCTATATTATGTTATATAGTTTATTTTACAGCAGGTTTAGTAGAGCTTATATTAATCTAGAAGCAGTCTGATAGTCGATGTGTAGTGTCAAAGTTATGCTAACAAAGATAAACTATTTTGTTACAGAGGGATGATTTTGTCGCCATCAGCTCTGCTCTGCGCCAGTATCTGCCTGAACGAGACACTCCTTATATTTTGGATGTCGACTTGGATTTCTTTAGCACCAAGAATCCGTTCAAAACACTCCATGATCAAGTAAATCTCTACGACAAACTGGCGCCCCTCTACGCTTTTCAACGTCCTGATTCGACTGATCCTGAGGTAAGTACGCCTAACATCGTGGAGTCACGTTACTTGGAGTAGATACAGCGATTCATAAACTGGCTCGTCGTAAATCATCACACTTAATACTTTGAGCTGATTTTAAGATTTGAAGATGAAGTTAATGCAAATATAAGAACAGTATGGATGTGAACTCTATTGCTGAAGTCACTGCTAGGATAACTTTAAATATCTGTGAACAGATTTGTGAGTCGTTGTACCTACTTTTACTAAGTTACAGGGAGTCTGTGACGACACATTAATTAATCTATAAGAGAAATATACAGAGTTATCATAATACTCTAAGGTCTATGGAAAATAATCTCTGCTTCACATATCTAAGCCAGTAATCAATATCTAGCCCCTCCAAGTACAGACACCCCACTAATTACAAAAGCAAATTAGATACCATTCATCAGGTAACTGAACCTCAACACAGAATATTCTGTAACCTCCCAAGCTCCCCTATACTCAAAAGTCATCACAAGCCCCTCATAATCAATATTCCCCTAAATCCTCAGTAGCTATTCATCTTCATCCAGCCACGAATTAATCAGAAAGATTAACCGAAATTAATCCATTAACCTGAGCGTCGACAGGACTCCAAAAAATCGCATCTCCCAACTCGCAGAGTTATCTAACCTCGCCAGACGCTGAAAAGAAAGCTTAAATCTAATACAATCGCGCAATTCTAATGCAACGCAAGAAAAGTCGGGTCGAAGGGGACCGCTACGCGAGACAATCGTTACGCAAGCCACCCAGATCGAAATGGAGGGCTGAATTAAACGCGAACAACAACGGGCCTCGGCCAAAGACGGAAATTTGCAATGTCGAATACCACGGGGGCGGTGGGGGCGAGGGTTGGGGGTGGGTGTACTGGCAACGAGCGGAAGATTTGCGAATAATTAGGTGGGCCGACAATAGCCGGGGTCCCGTGGCAGACCGGATACACAATGTGGCCTGCCACCAGCCGGATAATAGACAGAGAAGAACGACTCTATGGGGTTTTAGGACTCGACGG
This sequence comes from Calliopsis andreniformis, assembly GCF_051401765.1. Lineage (NCBI taxonomy): Eukaryota > Metazoa > Arthropoda > Insecta > Hymenoptera > Andrenidae > Calliopsis > Calliopsis andreniformis. The sequence continues at coordinate 8,673,594 of NC_135063.1, forward strand.
ACATAATGGCACTGGCCTATTGTCTACGTAGCTGCAGACTGCCAACATCCGCTTTCGAGGGCGGCTACGCCGGCTCATCTGCATGCCAGCGTTCAACCCTTCGAGTGTTTGGTTTCCAGCATCGCGGATACAAATATCCTAGCTGGCCTGGGGAGCCTGGCCAAGCGATCCTCGATCGGCATCGATCACTGGCGCACGGGATACTGATCGGTGTATTGTTCTTCGTGATGAGGGGTCAGGTGGGGGCGATGATTTGACATGGTGCGCGGGGAGTATGGTTACTGGTCTTTTCTCAATGGAACTTCTTGGGTATTAGTTGGGAGACGTAGTTGCTTGGTCAGAGTAATTCTGTGATCGGGATAATACTAGAATTTTGCGTATATCAGTGTTTTGCGTGAAGCATGAGACAGGCAGGGTGAGCTGGATGTTTGTATCAGATTCTTGAGGTCTTTGAATTTGTATATTGTATAGGAAGAACCTTAAACTTAAGAAATGGTATAAATATTCTTTACACATGGGATTACATAATGTGCAAGGAGTTGCATATATGTGCATTATCTGGGAAAATAATATTTAATACGAGGAAACGAAATTTAGTATAATATAATGGAAAATGTATTTATTTTAATTGATGTCAACTACAAAATTAGAATACACGTTTATTCGTAGTAAATAATGAAGTCTATTTGCAGATTGAAATAGAAAATATATTAGGTAGTAGTTCAATGTAGTCACTGACAACGTAATTGTTTACCGACTAAACATGGGAATCGCGTATGTATACTAATACTATTGAATTCGATTGAATGGAACATTGACTACATACATCAATTGTATTCGACCAGAAGCAATGGTATTAATTATCGGTACAGGTTCCCTAAGAATGGAATGGAACATAAGGCAACTACAATTTCGAAACGATTGAACAGAATGTATGTTCAACACTTATAACCATGAAATAATAGTTACAGAACATCGACAAATACTTTAATAGTAGTATTAAGAGATTTACTACCAATCGTCAAAATTCAGAACCTTGAAACATGTGTTTATCCTACTTTAAGTAAATATTTAAAGATCACTTGTCATTTTATGAAGTCTCCATCTATCATTATCAGAAATCGAAGATTCTTTAATTTCAATTTTTTCTAACATACTATGCAATATTTTCCAAAACTCCATGGTATAGTTTCTTCACAACTATATACATCTCTCGCTTGAATACATTCTGCAACGGTCCTCATCCCCAATTTCCCACGAATTTCCATACTATCTCCTTTTCCAGGTCCCCTGGCAACCTGCTCCATCCGATTTCTCACGAATTTCCCTCGCGACTCTTCCTCCGAGGCAACGAATCAATCCTCGATCGCGCGCATCAAGGAAATCCCTCACCGTGGGATTCTCGCAAGGTGCGTGGTCCGCGTTGAATATCGGTCGTTGTTTATGCTAATCGTCCGCGGGTCCGGTTAAATGTGTGTCAGCTCGGCTAGCTGGAGCAGAGGAGAGGCTGGCTGCTTTCGGGAGGACGGGGCCGACTCTCCTCTCCTTTCGACCCGTGTTTCGTGCATAAAATCACCGCTGCGCCGCGCGGATATAGCGCATATTTATACTCGGAGCGGATGGCTTCGATCTAATGTATGCGGGACTCGGCGTGCTACCTGTCTTACCCTGAGAACTCGCTGTTGCATTGTGATTGTAATCGCCGGCTGCAGGTCAGCCCGCGGCCTAACCGGGGTCAGGGTCATTCATTCTTGAATTATTTAAATTACGCAACCCACCTTCCTTCCACGCTACGAAGACGCAGCGCGCTCTCCGCGATCCTTTGTCGTGCTGATCGCTGCTGAGGGGGATAGAAAAAGGGACCGAAGGTGAAACGTGCAGGGCGAAGGGAAGGAGGCAGCGGTCTTGGAGTTTCGATAAGGAGCATGCGTGGCGTTGCATGAACGGGATTTAAAGGTGCTCCTTGATGATCGTTCCGTGATCGATGATGGGGCAGAGGTTCGCGAGGGGTTGTGGAAAGTTTGCGGGTCACGTGGGAAAGGGTTTGACGGATGACGATGTGCTTTGCTGTGGTGATTCTGAGGTGGTGAGTTTTGACAAGTTTTAAAGCTTGGAAGGTTTTAGTTGGACTCACTTGATTATGGTTAACAATATTTCAATCTGCAAAGAAGACTAGATGTGGGTAGGTATATACGTGATTAATGGTTTAGAATTTCTTGCTAGTTCTTGTTACAGTTGGGTTCCACGTAGCAAAGTAGTTTATATAGTAAGTAGTAGGCTAGTAGTAGGAAAAGCAATAAGATCACGTAAAAAGCTTAATTTTGAAATAAATGGAATTGGGTTAGTCTAGCTCTGAGGTACAGAAATATTAATCAAATCATGTCCCCCTGTTTCAGTAGAAGAATTTCATGTATAAACAGTTGAATATTGAAAATTAATTATAATTTTTCATGAAATTCTGGCATTGATACCAGAATCCACTGACTCGAATGAAGCCTTCAGGGTTCGACAGTTGATCGAACAGACATCTCTAAGTCCCGACCGATTGGTGCACTGAATCGTTCGTTGGACCCGTTCGTTCCAAATTCCTTTTCTCAGGAGCAGAAGTCGCGATGCCCCCTTACCGAGATCCCTGCAAAAGAAGAAATAACACGAGCGGGGGGTCCAGTATGCAAAACGGGCCCGTTTTCTGGCCTCCTTGAATATTGATGTGTAGCCGGGTATGCAAATGAACGTGAGAATGCAGCTCGTGCCGGATGGTGACGCGAATAGACGAACCGGAAGTAAGCCGGTACCCCGCCTTCTCCCTCTTGCGACGTGCCCTTTCTTTCGCTGGGATCGAATTATAGTCGTTGACTTTTCTTGCCAGCCTCGAGCTCGAAAGAAGAGCAACGCGATTTGTTAAGCTCTGGCGACAATGGAACCTTCTGTATTTTTTATGAATTAATAATGATGGGTAAATGATGTCTAATTTCATCCTTTGAGATAGAATACTCTTCTTATCGGAGAATTTATTGTAGTCTGAATTAATGAAATAAAAATTTCCAAGTGTAGCTGATAGAGTAAATATGATTTTGTTAGTTTCTTCGTCTTTTTGTTTTTGTTTCACTAGAGGAAATTGATTCTTCTGTTTGTGGCAAATGCTTAAAATCATGTGTTCCATAGGTACGCTTAGCTTTTATTCCAATTTTTTTACTTGCCCACAATTTCAATGTTGTATCATTGGTATTCCTAAATAAGCAGTTTGGTCTCTGCTATTGAGTACCTATTTCTCGAAAGAAAAAAACAGATGATAGAAAACCAAACTTACTTACACTGAATACTGATACATTCTCTAAATTAACAATACTATTTACAGAACTCCCGCAATTTTCAACGCAGAATTATTCTTCTTCCTCTCCCCAAAAATTTCACGATACCTTCCGGAGACAGTTCTCTCACAGGGGTTCGCTATAAGACAATCATAATTTTGGCCCACATTCGTCCTAAAAACCGCCTTCGAGCAATTCATTCGAAGTCCCTGACCCAACAAGGGAGGATCCTCGCCAAGAATCCCGTGCAGGAATTTAAAGTGCAATAACGCCGATTCGGCCAGAATTTTTTCGCCCCCATCCTGGGCTTCTCTCGTTTAACGGCGTTTACACCGTTGAAATATCTGCTCGAGCTTCCAGCAGGCAGCGACGGTGGAATGAGACGGGGATAAACAACGCTGGAATTAAATATACAATAAAGCGCGCAGCCCCCGGACAGCGAAAGGGCGTGGTGGGGGTGGAAAGGAAACGAAACTGCTTTACCGACTGCGCGGGTTCTGCCCCGACGTTTCAACCCCCCACTACGGGTCTGCCACCCGCCGCCCGCATAAATAAATCCAATTGGCTCGAATAAAATGTACGAAACGAAGTCGCGCCAATGGCCGGGTATGTATTTTATTTTCTCTCGTTTTCCTACCCCCCCGCCGAACCCCTTGTGTCAGCCAGCCAGCCAGCCGAGCTGTTTCCTCCTCTTTCGCCCTCCCTCCCTCCCTCTTTCTCGCCGTCGCCTGTGTCGTAGCGGCACAGTAGAATAATTCAATCACGACTTTTCACGGATTTCCCATCGAAGGAAACACGCCGGTTACCCCGGCGGAAAGATTTCGTTTTCCTCGCTCCTCCTGGCACCGACGCCTTTTAAAATAGCGGCGGACTTTCTTTTCACGGTTATTTCTCACCTCTCGTCCAGCGTTTCGCTGCTTCCCGACGAGTTTTAAGAGGTCTCGAAATGGCTGCGAACTTCTCGGCGCGATGGCCATCGGTGTTCCTTCTGCTGCGTGATTCTGATCGATTCTTTAGCTAGATACACTGGTATTCTTTTTGTGAGATGAGCATGCCTTCAAAGAAATTATGGTTCGTCTTCATCATAAGCCTCAGATTTTCAAACATGTTAGTTTACTATGGTTATTGTTATGGAGAAGCTAAATAAAAATCACTGTTAGGAATTTATTTAGATAAAAGAACTACAGTGTGAGTATTTAACCAATCTTTTTAACACATTTTCTAGTGTACATAGCTGAACAAAGTTTTAAACCTTCCACTTTGGTATTTCAAACGAATCCATTAATACACATTTCATACAGTGCTCGCTATAAGAAGCTTTAGCTTCTAACAAATTAAACTGAAGGACTTGGTGCAAAAATTGGCCAGCTCTCGTTTTTAAAAGGTTTGAAATATTAGCAAAAAAGACACCACTTGAATTTTTTTTAAATTATTCGTGGCATGAAGAAATGTTTCAAATAAAAGCCGAAGTGTCGAGGATATGTATGCTTCTTTTGATACCAAACGACTTTCGTTTGAAACATTTTCTCATGCAACAAATAATGTACAAGAAGATTTAGGTGATATAGTTATAAGACTCACCCTGTGTATTAAAGTATATTAAAGTTTCCCTAAATAATCGTTTTTACTGAGAATTGGAGCTCTCTGGCTCTTGCACCAAGCTCTTCAATTAAAGAATAGCACTTTATTGTGGCAAGAGCGCCGTGGCAGATCACAAAACGCGCGGGCCTCTTTAAAATGTCCGAGCAAGAACTGGATCACGTGGACCCTTTTGCTTGGAGGGAGAAGATTTCCTCATTGACAAGGGGAATCTCGTTGAGGTAGGTCACTCTCGTAATTACCTTCTCTCACGGAAGTCCCCGACTGCTCGAACTTCGGTTTCAATGTTGCCCTCGGCCCTTCTCAAGGTCGCCCTTCATCCCCTACAATTAAGCCCTCCGACAATTAAATCGATAAAACCGCGGAGGCGCTCTTTAAGTCCATACCGCCGCGACGTTTATGCGTACGCCTAACAAGCCTCGTTCCCCTTCGCTGATTTTTGTAACGATCCATCGAAATTACGGCACGTCACGTCGTCAGGATCTGTTCTCGATCCTCTTTAATGTTACCCATGCTGCGCGTGTAATTTTCGATCGATCAGCTCGATTTGTTGGGAGCCCGAAAGATGGATCGTGGTGAGAGGAGTCGAGCCGTTAGCGCTTTCTTGGTACTCCAGTTGGTAATGGATCATTTATGAGGGTGGAGGATACTGGGAAAAGGAGTCAAGAAATTGGGGGCCAATTAGTGATCGTTAGCGTTGCTGTGGGAACTTTAAAATATAGTGTTGTGTCGACTGGAGTTCGTGACTTAAAGTTAGTTTGAAATTTGTAGAATATAAAGAGGTGTCACTGAGATTGGTTTACGTTATGCTATTTTACATTGTATTTTGGAGTATTCTGGTTGACGCATTACAACTACACTATGTTGCAGTATTCTACTCTATTCTACACTGATCTACACTGTTCTTCACTATTGTACTCTGTACCTATGCTAAATTAGATAGTCTACAGTATTTTACACTCTTCTTTATTATTCTACACTACACACTATATTACTCTGCACTATTTTATACAGTTTTCCACTGTCTGACACTATTCTACACCATTCCACTGTCCTATACTATACTGAACTATTCGATACTATACGCTACTCCACTTTACACTATCCTACACAGGACTACAAAAAAATTAATATCGTTTCAAGTGACTTCCCAAGAAAATGTCACAAAATTGCAACCCGAAGATTCGACGCGCAAAAATCAACATGACTGCAAACTGATCCTCACAAAGATGCAGCAAAATTGCAAATCGAATTCTACAACTCATAAGACCAATTTTATTCTACAACAATGTTGACTTTCAAAATCTTGTTGTAGCTTCAACAGCCGCCAAATTCCAAGGTACATCTGCCTAAAAAAAATCTCCAAATTACCATTTCCATGGATAAAAGAATAAACTTGATAACGAGGGGATGAATCTTCGTGAAAACCGGATAAGAACCGACACCGCCATCTGTTATTGGTGATAAGAACGAGGGGTTTCTTCGCAGTTTCCGGATAAGCCGCAGACGTCGGGGGTGACGTGACGAGCGACGCCGACGCCATGTGCCCAAAATGGCCGCGGATCGTTAAACGGTCACGCGCAAACTCCCCAGGGGGTGGTGGGACAGGGAGGGTTGGCTTCAGGGGTGTCTTCGCTTCTTAATAGGATCGAAGAATAGTTACGACGTCAGATCCACGCAGTTACGCGAAACGCTGGCCCCAAAGATGCGTTTCGGAGAGCTCGCAAATGCAGGGAATGACTCACGAGCCACTCGTGTCCCTCGTTTGGGGGTAATTAGTCTTTGTTCGGGTGAATATGCGTTGCGGCGTCACAGGACTTGGAACAGTGCTTTGTCCGGCTGTACGTCATTCAATTTTCAGTAGAATGGAGGTTATTGTACGTTATGAGTATTCCTGAAATGAGGGTGGAGTGAAGGATTTTATTTTGCAGAAAAATTGGGGAGGGATGTTGTATGAGGATTTTGTAATTTGGAAATAGGGGTTGCTGAATTGTTTTTAATACTTTTATGTGTTACATTCGTTTATAAATTTGTGCACGTATTTTGTGAAACAGTTACTATATCTTAAGGGAGGTCTTGTCTAATCCAAGATGAGGGTTTCGAGGTACAATAACAAAAATGAAGAACGTACAATTAGAATTTTATATTTTTTGTTTAAGTATTTTTCTTTAATGAATTTTAGTACCTTTTTTTATAAAGTAATTGCAATAATTTTTACCTAAACTGTATTTAAATTATTTTGAGTTTCACCCCTTCAATTTAAATTAATGCTGGCAATCGAAAAATTCATATTTTTAACTCTTTAGTGACACGTATTCGTTTTTATCTATCACTAAAATTCCACTAAAATTAGTGTGAAGACTCCATATGAATGTACTCTGCGAATTCGTATTAATGAACAGTTGCCAGTTTTCATTTCTGATTTTCGACTTTCTACTCCATCACCCTAATTAATTCATAAAAGTGCCAGACTAGGGAGACAAAAAAAGATTGACAGCGAATATTCGCTATACTAATTGTTTTCTGTCTATTGAAAAACTACACATAACTGAACTTTAGTCGCAGTATGATGATATTTGTCAGAGTGCTTTTAATTCCCCGCGTTCTTTCAAAATTCGCTGAGCTTTGGAGTAAACGGTAATCCATTACGCTGCTCTGGGCAAATGGAGAACTTTTATTTCGACGATAATAGAATACATACAGAATATTAATCACCCCATACGCGCAAATACCTATCAGCAAACATCGCAGATATTCTGTTCATTGGAACCTGAACGAGCTCTCTCAGCGCTTACACATTGTTTAATCGTCATAATTGAACAATGCGTCGTTCTGTGAGGCGGAAGACTGAAGTTTCATTATTTCATCGTGTCGTGTAAAAAAAATAAAAAAATTGGTTTTTACATGTAGATATAACATATAATATAGATATGTCAAAACAGTTTTTGATACTACAAATAAAATATATTTAAACGTATTCCAATATTTAAAGGCGTTAAGTAGTATTTTTTTAATTATTAGTGTGAAAAATCATAGGATATGGAAATTGTTATTAGTATTGATTGAACTACTTTAATATAACTAGACAGTCACGGATTTTATTTAACGAATTAATAACAATAATTTTTACAATACTTTAATCCACTTTCTTGCTACTCGTTTCAAAATTTGTCCTAATCGTGAGTATCATTCTTATTCTATAAGTAGCATCTTCGTCACACAAAACCTAAGTTATTATTGAAATTTATTCAAGCAAAATGAATTCCATTTTTTTTCATCGTCATTACTATTATTAACCCATTCAAGACACATTACACACCAGATGTGTAATGCACTACCTAGCCAAAAGCACGAATGGCACACCATGTGTGTGACGATCATGAACAAAAATATTTTCAACTCCTGGGGATCGTCTTACAGAAAATCTCTCGCTTCAAATAAAAACCGCCAATTCCTAGACCTCGAATACCCAAACCCACGAGTATCTACCAGCACATCCACCGTTTCGTCATCCCTCCCAAACGAGAAGCATAACATTCTCGTTATAAAGAAGTCCACCCGCGGGGTGAAGAAACTCACCCTGTCATCAGAAGTCAACGACCTCGGCCGATGGTGCCCACGGCAAGTCAACATCTGATCATCGAGAGTTCCAGCGACAAAAGCTGGCAAGATCGCGCCAAGCTTTAAGAACAGTTGGCGTCACACGAGCACGATCGAATCGGTGTTCGGGCACGTGCGATGGAGCGGATGTAACGTCGAAGATCCGGAAGGGATCGTTGACCGAACGACTGCGTTCCTCGTCAACCTGACAGGGGTCGTCAAACTGTCCGTGCCAGCCAACCTTTTCGTCACGAAGGTGGACATTAATCTGAGAAAGGGGTAAGCGCATCCGGCTGCGCTGGCGTAATCGCGCCTCTCGCGTGGATCCTGCCCGAACCGTGGCTCTTTCAGCGGCCGCGCGCGATCGCATGCCAGTAATTGCAAGTGTTGCACTTGCAGTTCACACATGTCAAATGCGTTGCAGTTGGACACGAGTCCCGCGCCATCTGATGCCTCACTGGAGTCCTTTGCCCCGAAAGGGTTTCTTGAACCGGGCCCACTGTGTTCGGCGACTCCTATTCGGGGGTCGAAGGCCCGTCGAAGCGAGCCTGCTGGCGAGATAGGTGCTTCCGTGAAAGGCGACAGCGTTTCGTGATGGAACATTGGATCTGCCCTGTGAGGCGGCCTTCTTGTCTTGAAGACAGGAGTACCTTGGTTTGGGATACGTGTGACAAGTTTGAGGAGAGAACAAGGGGAAAGTTTGCTAGGAGAAACTTTGAAGGTGAAGTATGGACTGCGGTTTTGTGAAGCTTCTAATGATGAAGTATGTGACGCAGAAATTAATTTCATGGGGAAACTTCTTTTATCTGAAAGTAGGTTTGGTTGTGACGAATTTCTTTAAACTCACTTCACAAATGGTTACCAGTACTTTACTAACGATTATGAAAATAGTCAAAGTTATTGATTTAAATCTTTTTGGCTTGAACAACTACTAGTTCTTGCAGTATTCTACTAGTTTTTGTTTTCTAAAAATTATTGATACTTATAATACAATACCAAAAATTTCTATGTGTCTACTACTAAGAAGTAGCAAGAAAAGAATCAGTCATCGCTAATAATTCTAGCATAGAAATAACTCTCTCCAACTACAATAAAATGATATCCCCCAAAAATAGTGCTGTAAACTATTCTTCCAAACATCTCGTCCACATCATATAAGAGCGATAGAAATAATTAATTGGCAATTTGATTGAAAATGCTCCCATGATGCATCGATAGTACGCGAGGTCCCCTTCGAGGAGCACCGCGACGATCGCCCACGATTATGTCATTAAACCAATTAGAAAGACACAGGAGGTTTGACATTTCGTTAAACGATCACTAATGACTGTCGAATCACGTCACGCATCAGAATAGAAAAGATCGTTCTGTTTGTCCCCGGCTGAAAGGCTGATGGCTATCTATGAAAAGGCTTGATTGCAAGGCAGGTCGCTGGAATTCTTGGTTACCGCATAATGAGAATTCCTCATTGGTTACGAATGGTTATGTTTAACAATCGGCCATTACAGATGACAGACGTTCCGTTCCGTGATGAATGGAATTATGGGCCAAATGTTAATTGTTTCCAATCACCCTGAAGGAAGGAGTGCTTATCATCGATTCAGCGAGTCTAGGTGATAGCCTCAGGTTGGTGATTCCAGCGATAAATGTTTCATGCTTTTTATTCCCGTGAAATATGGCCATTTCGTTGAGTCTTATTTTATTCCATTCGTAATTAGTACTTTCAGATCTAATACTTAGCATGTTGGATAATATGCGTTTTTTAATAGACTTTCGTTTGTAATCTATTAACGACGCGCTAAAAGCATCGTAGCGTTGTTCATCAAGTTGCCATAAAATTGCATCTTATTTACGCAAAAGCAATAAACGTCCGGCTTTAAGATTTCTCACTTAGCCATTTGTGGCAATGTGTTATTTATTGTACATTTATGTTGCAGGTGTTTCTAATTCTTACATTTTGCTTCATGCTCGTGCGAATAGTAATACTCTTGTTTGCGGTTTTTTTTTTTCATTTTATAGAATTTATTCAAATGGTTCAGAGATTTTTGCATATTGATTTTCTTATTCACAAAATTGACCTTTAGTTAGAGTTTAATAGACAAGACTGATCACATGGTTATGTAATTTCATTTTTATTTCTACTTTTGGAATAGATAGAATAAATATTTCAATACTTTCTAAAGCAGTTAGAAAATTTTAATGGTATGATTATATAATTTCTGTAGTTTACTATGTCTGTAGTTCTTTCCCTGTTTTATAAACCGTGATAATTATTTCAGTCTTTTAAAAATTTTAGCTATTTAACCGTGTATTAAGAATATTACTAAATAAGTTAAAATTATTTATAATAAAGCAGAAATTTTATATTGATTTAAAGACAAATGCAAAGCTCACAAAAATATAATCAAAATTTGTTAAATCAATTATACAAGTTCTCTTTAACAAAATTACTCATAGTTTACTTTATCCTAAAATTTCTAATATCAGTTTGACATTATTAACTAAACAAACTATTAAAATTAATTTATTAAAATCCTGTCTCTGTCTTTATACAATGTCTCCAACTTCCAAAAGTGGAAGTTCTAAAGATGACTTATTATCATTGTAAAAATTGCACTAAGGAATGCATTTCACATCCTTTAACTCTTTTTCATCCCGTTGCAAACAAAACTACGTCATCTTTGTACCGCAATCTTCTAAGCATTAACCCAGATGGACGAATTCACACGACGCGCAGTGAATAGAGTGGAGATTCTCGAGAGTCTCGGTGCGCTATTAGCTAGGCGTGCCGGATTCATTACGATAAAAACCGCAGCGCGCAGATGCACTGATATCTCCTTAAGACGTTGATGCGCAATAACGCATGCATCGACGGCCAATAAAAACGAGCCGCGTACAAGCTCGTCAAGATCGCTTTGCGCGATAATTCGTTAATCATCGAAGCGCCCTTATTAATGACGTACAGCGTTCCCGTTTCTTAATTGCCTCGCTGCGCGTAATCGTATTTGAAACAATATCGTCGCTGTCGATGCCATAACATTTCTGAGTAATTAATTCTCTGCGTTCAGGCCAGCAGAGTGTACTAGAAATAAGTTTGAAGTGATTTTTGGAAGAGAAAAATTATGTAATTTTCTTTTTGTATTTACGAAATTCATGATCGACCTGTTGACTTTTATGCTCTTAGTTTTTTTTTATTATTACTTCGATAACGAGTGACTTAAGATTCTAGTGTCTTAAAATTTTCGAGAGGACGTTTAATCTACTTGTTGCTTCGAAAACAGTTTAATGGTGTCTGGCGTGCAGATCGGATCATCAAATGTGCATTAACGTGATTCGAGGAAATCTGTGGTGGTTTTGTGGCAGATAAGACATGTACTGAGGAACCTTGATTACTTGGAATATTATTAGCAAATTTTACAGATAATCGGGCTTTGAGTTCGTATGAAAAGAGATTGCTTATGTAGAGCTATTTTATTATTGGTAACTTGAAGGAGACATGGAAACTTTTGAACAAAAATCTAGCTGTTTTTACTACATCATATTTACTACATCAGCTAGCAATTTTACTACATCATATTTACTACATCAGCTAGCAATTTTACTACATCATTTTAGAGTAAAGACTAATTTTTTAAATATGTTTTATTCCATGTAGAGATTTTTCTCCTTGAAAATAACTCGTCTATTTGTTTTGATTAATAAATGGATTGTAATGCCACGTACTAATTCGCAACAGGCATGGATTGTATTAGATCTAGGACGTGATGATGGATATTCATAACGTTTGATCCAAGCCCCACGATAGACAAATACATACACGTATGAAAGCACATAATTCAGAACTCGCGATGATCCGACGTTGCGCGATGGGCCTGACGAAAGAGTCTATTGATAGACGTTCATGTGGGCGAACAGAATTGCTCGTTCGTGCCGTTTTCAATTGCGCTGGCTTCATAAACACAACTATATAGCCAAGCATCGTTTTTATACCGCTGCAGGCACTGTACAAATCCTACGATTGTGAACGATTCCTAACGAAAAACCTCAGAAATGCTTTTAAGTAACTGTCCAGGAAAGATCCAATTGATGGCAAAACAAACTAAAGAAATATTAGATATTAGCAATTTAAAAAACAATCATTTTCCATAAACCCTCGACACAGTTAATCTCCTCAAACTTATTTCTCAGCTTTCATTCCATTAATTAAATATTTCCTCTCTCCAACAGAAACATTTATAAACGTCACATTTCATCAAACTCCATCAAAATCCCTGCAAATTGAAACAAATTAGATCGGGATTAAAACGAATCTGAAAGCACCGTGTCTGACAACCCTTTATCCCATGCTGCAGCTCGTCAGTTGAGCAAGCCGTATTTACCTAACGCTGAATAACAGGACAATTTAATAGCTCGATTGCACTCGAACGATTCCCTCAAAGAAAGCGTCGATTATCGAGGCTTGCACGCCGCGAGAGCGCATCGCGCGAGTCATTCGTATTCTTAGTCGTTCCCTCGGTTTTTCGATGATTCATGCAGTTGTCGATCGCCTTAAAGATGTGCTAAACGGGTGCAGTAATGGTCATGCTAAATAATTTATGCGCCGCATGAGGCAACGTTTATTAATAAGCGTACTTGACGGACTACGGAGAAATTTTTAATTGTCGCGCCGCCGTCGACGGACCATTTATGTCGAGCGTTTCCCCTCCCCGCCATCTCGTCACGTGTTCACGATATTTTGCTGAAACAACATAGCGTCTATGCGTTGCAAAACGAAGAGAAAACCGAAGGAAATAACACGATGATAAGCATGACAACGCCTGTCAACTGCTTTGAACTGAGAGCTTCAGCTGGGAACTCAGGCCACCTTTCAAACGTTGCATGCGCCAATTATCGCTTCGCTGGCTCTTTTTGAAATCTCTATTGGAGCTGGAGAACAGAGAGGAGTGGAAAAACAGTTCTCAAAGAGATTACAAAGTGGGGAAGCCAGTTCAGCTAGTGGAGGAATTTTTTACCTAAGGTACTTGATAGACTGATGTTGGTATTTGAGGAGCTCTAGTTGAAGGAGTCTGGTTCTTGTGGGTTTGAGAGCTAATAGTGGAGTAGATGGTGAAAAGTCTATTTAGAAGATGGAGAAATTTAATAAGGCACTTGCTTTTTTGATCTTCTATGTATTCAGAGTGATTTTTGATAGTATTTGTCGGGCGACTTTGGGAGAGGGCTGATCAGTTCATCTTATTCTTCTGATGCAGTTGTAAGTATAGCGTCAGACTGATTGGACATAGGAAGTGAATATGTAGAACTAATCTTAGAGGTTTTCATGATTAAATGATTAGAGTCGATTGAGTGTACTTGGGTCAAATGTATTTTCTGCCATTGCATGAAATAATTGTTGAGTGAATCGAACATTTTACAAAATTCACTAGATTGATATAAGTACAAAGGTGGGTCAATATATTTACAGAGTGACAGGTTTGAAAGGGAGTAAAGGAATAAATAAGATAAAGATAAGAATTATTTTTTGGCGCTTTATATGGAAGCAGATTGGCAGATATCACAAAGATACTCATGTTGTAGAGCAAACCTTCCTATCTTCTTATGAACAGTTTCACACAAAGTAACAATTCCTCGTAATTATCTTTCCAAAATCTTGTACTCATCTCAACATTCTCCTACTGTTCTTAATCCTTTGACAGTTTATCCCGAGAACATGACAAGACGCCGATAAAAGTAAAATAAACAATAAAACATGTTTTTTTACATTTGCTAGAATATACAGAAGTATTTTAAAACCTCAAAAAATATCTTTTTGTCACAAAAATTTGCAATTTTATCACACTATTAAAGAGTAAATATTTTATAATAAGGATTCCAGCTTTTAAAATTCTTCTCCACTCACACCATCACTCTCTTCTCAACGTCATATCGTAAAGATTCGCAAATAAAAAGCTACTTAAATCCCCTGGAACTTAAGACTCCTAGGAACGACGAGCAGCCAATTTTGAAAGTCACTGGCCTTTCGAAGAACTCTGGTCTAAAAGTTGTCCCCGATCTGAACGGGATCGTTCGAGAAGCTGCGATCGAGCGGACAAGGCCGAGCGATTTGAAAGTGGTAGCACGCGAGCACACGTGGACGCAGAGGCGCGTACGCGCGCCAGCGAAGCCAACGCCTCGCGTATCGGCCCGCGAGGACGGGTTAGACACACACCCGTCGATCCAGTATGTAGATTTGTGCAGGTGTCGCAGTGTTTGCTCGACGTAGTTTTCAATTTTAATCGGTCGAAGGAGGTAAGAGGCAGAGAGAAAGAAAGAGACGGAGAACCCTCCCGGCTGACGACACGCACGCCTCCAAACCGCCTGGCTCTGCTTGCTTCTTCGTCACGCTGCTCCTTTTTCGAAAAATCGAACAGCGATTCGACGGTCTGCTTACTTCGACGCTTGGTTTTCAACTTCTAATGTTAGAGTCTAGGGAAGGTTATTTGTGATGGTTTGGTTAATTAGTGGAATTTAACCCTTATCACAGAAACTGGAATTATTTTCTGCTGTTGGAGCTGGAATAGAGAGTTTCAAGAACTGAAAACTAGAAATAAGAATAAATAAATGAGAAGATTAAGATCTGGAAATTCAAAATTTAGATGTGTAAATATTTGAATATTATTATTTTTGAATGTTTTCAAATTAAAAGTTGAGGAGTTTGAAAAATTGAATATTTAAAATTTTGAAAGCTTTGAACATTTGAAAATTCAAAATTTGAATATATGAAAATTCGAAGATTTCTAGTTTCGAGCATTTTAGAATTAAAAATGAAGAGTTTAAAAGATTTAATATTTGTGTTTTAAGTATTTAAAGATTTTGTGTTCACATGCATTGTGTTCATCATTTCCATACGCGTTTATTTTGCAACATTCAGTTTTCATGTGCCAGTGAACACAGTATTCTTTCATTATATCCCATTGCTGGAAATTATTTAAAAGAAAAGAACTCCTGTGCAGTGTGGTGAAACATTCACCGCCGCCCATTGAAAATCCCGAATTTTTATTGAATTTCCAGTATCCCGCAGGAAATCAATGACTCCACAAACAAATCTCCAAACAGAATCTCATTACGCGAGCAAATTCACAAAAGAAAGTCGACACGTAAAGGTTGATAAAAAGCGCGATAAAAACGCTCGATTTTCCCAATGCACGCGTATCAATGGAACAAAGTACGCTGAAACGAGAGGCGGAGTCTTTGTTGGAGTGCTCGAAACAGCCGATTTGTTATTTCCGTTTTGTTGTGCAGGAAAAACGCAGCGAAAGGTTAAAATCATTTTAATTTATACAGCGCGGAGGGGGTGGAGCGAATCCATTCGCAGGGTAAACGCGTAATTAGCTATCGGCCGATGCCTGAGGGAGACGGAGAAAAAACAGATACGAAAGGCTCGATCGCGTCGCGGTTTTCTGCCGAATAATATGCAGACACGCCGCGCTGCCTGTACACGCTGGTATATATACGACTTTCCCAATTAATGCCAGCCATCGATGTGCCGCGAGCCGCGCCAATTAACAGTAGCCCAGCGCGCGGCTCCCTCCTCCGTTAATTGGAAGAAAACGCATAATTTTCCAATTAATCAGCGGCAGGCAGACCGCTGGCTAGGGGGCCGTCAGCTTTTTCCCTCTTTCAATTATTTGGAAGCCGAAGGAACCGCGAACGACGTCGCCTTTTTTCCAGTGGCGAACAATGGCCGACGGCTGCGGCCGAAACAATACCTCGTCGAGAAATTTGCTATCGAGATTCCGTTGAGTCGACAATCGGCGGGACGAGTTAAGCCTCGAATTCGCGTGGTGGAATTTTCTTCGAGATTTTTTTAATGGTAGAGGGAATAGAAGCTGGGGGGAAGATGTGAGGGGTTCTGAAAGGAAGTGAAGGGATGCTGGGTATAAAGCTGTGTCTCCACTTGGGGAATATATACTTGGAATTAGTATAATAAATACTTGAACTGTGGTTTCATTTTTTGTCTGTAGTATTTTTATTGGTTTTCTTGAAGAAGCTTTTGAGAAATTGTTGTTCGGAGAAGTCTTGGAAAATATTTCATGCTGAAGCTTTCAGGTGTGAAAAAGTAGAACGATATTTCAGTATAACAATAATTACGAAAGTTCATGTTGATAAGCATTGTGAGTCTACAATCATTTTTAATAAGAAACCTATATTTTCATAGGTGCACAAGTAGCTTTATGCGCGGGAGTTTTAACGTTCGTATTAAACAGCCTAATTTTTTCCAAAATATTTAACATAGTTGTGTTAGTACAGTCGAAAACTTGTATTGCAATGTACGCTTATTTTGAGAAATTAAGAATGGCCTCGAAATGTTGCAAATGATAAGAGATAAGGAATATCTAAATTACATGTTATGCACATGGCCTCGTCTGAATATTGCTGCTATTTTAGCTCTCATTCTTCAGTTTTATCGAATCAAAGCTTTCGAACATGTCCAAATGATGTTTATTCTCCCTCTTTTCTTTCGAATAATATATTCTAGGTATATTCCAGCCTGCGCTGTATCGATAGAACATCATAATTTCAGTACAAATTAGCAACGCATATTAAGTTAAAAGATTGCAAGTCAAATTCATAAGCCTATATTTCCTAGATTATACAATTCACCGAGCTCGTATAAAATTACCAACGTATACAAATCAGCTCTATAGTATTCCGAGAAAATATTAAATTTCAGTTAACAAACAGCACAAAGGCTTTCATAATTGAGTTTGTTCGTACGTTTGAAAAATCTCTAGCCTTCCTGCTTTAAAATTCATGAATTTCCTTCCTTTTTTATGCATCGCGTATCTCAAAGCATGCAGATATTTATTTTTAGTTCAATGACCAGCGTTTTAATAAATACAGTTAAGCAGCTTCTTCGTTAAACAGAACAAATCTCTGTAATTATGTTCCAACGGAACGTAAATTATTTTAATGACTATATTTATTTTAATATGTCGCGGCCAGGTCCAGCATTATTATGAAAATTTATACAAGAGAATGAGATCGTTTAGCTAAATTGGTTAATTAGCAGCTCGCGGTTTTAAATGAATCCTACGATTGCGGTTTTCAATGATTGCAAACGTCCCGACAAAGTATTTCATGTGGTCGTTTAATAAATTAACAAACTTAAGTTTCCCACATTTCTATCGCGTAGGCTTCAATTATTTAAATATTTATGAACGAAATCATACACAGAAATATAGGAATACTGAGGCCTAAGAATTTGTATTGCGCATAACGATGCCTTTTTTCAATGTTCCACTCTAAATGAATGTTCTGGAAATGCAACCTGGATCGGGTTATCTAAAAAATTCACCTATACCAGCATCAACAAAAATAATAATTTAGTTCTTGAAGTTAAGCTTGGTACACTTTTATAGTGACATTTATTCGTTCGAATCTTAACTTACGTGTAGATTGTAGATATTTATGCATTTATAACAAATTTCGATATGCAAAATGTACAAAATTCGATAAAATATGCAAAGTTAAATATTATACTATACTTTATAGTTTTTGGGGTGGTGAAACAAATCTCCAACTAGGTTATACTTCTCCATTTCTATTTATAAAAATAAAAACTTGCATAAACATCCGCAGTCTACTTATATGCAATCACCAATCAATTTACCAATTCATTTTACAAACAAAATTTTATTTTTAAGCCTCAGCTAGCAGTCTACTAGCTGCAACAGTGTTCAAATCACCTAAACCCACTGTTAGGTATTCTCCAGCTCCAAGGCACGCTGACGTCTTCCTCGTCAAAAGCCGCGATATGATAAATGGGCTGGCAATGCTAATCAAGTCAGAACGCGGCGACGCGACGTCCGTTCGAATAATCGCGAGATAATTACTTTCTTGCGCCACGATTCGCCAAAATCGCTCGACGACCGGATTCCCAATGTTCCCGCGACGGTTCTCGTGAATTCGTAAAGCGGACGGACGCGTTAAACCGCAGGAAGGAAGGGTCTCTCGTTGCCCCGGATATCTAACTCGCTCGCTACGTCTACGAGGATAATTTCTGTCCTCGACATTCTTGCCATTTTGTTCCTTTTAAACCTTGTTCAAGTTAGCCAAGTTGCTTGAATTCAAGCCACTTGTATTCAAGTAGTTTGATATCACGTTTGTGTTCACACAGGGCGAATTACTTGGATTCAAGTGGTTTGAAGTCAGAACTTGAATTCAAGCTGTCATACAAAAATAGGGAAAATATGCCTAGAGGAAATAGAAACTTGAAGTAATGTTTCAGGTTGAGTAAAATAACACGTTCACAGTGATCTAGTTGCTTCAAACCATTTGCATTTAAGTCACTTCAATTCAAGTAAGTTGATTCATCTGAGCAAAGCTTTAGGACCAATGCACACGAACGATGTTTGGCTCACGATATATTTTTCTTTCTTTCTCGAATTAGAAACAACGAAGACAAGCATACGATCGCAATGAAATCGTGGGTCAAAATATCGTTTGTGTGCATTGGTTCTTCTTCGTTTTGGTCTTCTCGTTTGTCTTCTTATTTGAGTTCTAAGCAGCAGTCGATGGTATCAAGTATTCTGAGCAAAAAGTGCGGTTCCTTCTTCAGTATCTCTATGAAAAGGAGGAGGAAATGGAAGATTCCTGGGTTCAGGTTTTGCACTCTTTAGGAATTTGATGAGTGCCAATCAAAGTGGTTGGATTTATACTTGATTTATGAGGTTTGGCAATTTAATGTGTTGTTGCTGAGGAATTTTAAAGAACTGGAATGCGGAAAGATGAAGATGCAAGGTGTACTTTTCCAGTGTGATTCATTCTAACGATGATTCATTGACAATTAGCATGCGTGTAGGTGTGGGTATATTTATGACTATTGCTTGTTTTAGATTCTGTTTTGTCATTGTTATTATCTCGTTAATAATATGTTGTTGACGTAGAATGCTTTTAAATAAATCATTCAAATTGACTTGTATCAGAGGAAAGGTATTATTTTTTTTAAATATGTGTTCCCGTACAATTAGTTCTTACTCTTAATCTATCAAATAATTTCAAAGGACACAAGTTAATGAAATTTAAATTAAAGCCAGAGTAAAAGATAGAATTTAAAATTGAGAGAAATGAAAAGATAACCACAATACTTTCAACAATAAATTAACATTCTCAACACATATGATGAAGAGATCTGCGATTTTCTGTAACTCAAACTTAAGACTTCAGAAATCCACCATCTTCTCCCAAATATAAATATACCTGAACTTGACTCCCTCATACTATAAATAATTTAAACATATTTCTCAGAACAAAAATTCATTTGAAAATGCATGCAATATAATCACAGCTTTACATTTGGTGAATTTTTTATTAGTTAAGGAATCTTTATTTGGATAAAGGTTCTGAATTTCTAAGCCCATAAGATTTGAGTTACAAAAATTCACTGATCCCTCGATCACGTATATCGATAATATTAATTTATTATAAAAAATACTATCATATCCTTCACCTAATTATTCCCAATCCCCTAGTCTACTCACATCGCTCAAAAGTAACCCGTAACTACAAAACGAGAAAAAGGAACGAAATGCATTCCTACTCCCAGCGAGCCCATACAGCAGACTTCACTCAAGCCCCGAACCACGAGGTACCTCGTCCCAAAGAAACCACTTTGCCTCGCATCAACGTCTCTCCAAGGGGATTACAATTCAGCGGCACGCCTCTCGGCAACCTCTCCCTCTTCTCTGCAATTCGGATCGCGTTCGGGCCTGGGCGCATCTGACGTTTCTCGATTACGCGATCGTGGGTGCAGGCGCAGGTGCAGGTAGCTCCGCGGCGGCGCAACGGTCATCGGCAGAGGAGGAGATCCCGCGGACGGTCGAACAGGCGGAACTGAAGGGGATCTCCGCGATCCATCCAGCGATCCATGAAGCCCCATGGACGCCGAGGAGCGCGTTGTAAATCTCCGTCATGCGCCATAAATCCCACCCTCGATATTGCTGTCCTCGGTTACGCTCGCGGATCCTTTTCCGCTGTTACCACCGTTTAGGCGATCCTTATGGACGAGGGCTGGCACGAGGGGGATCGGGGAACACGCAGAGGGACGAAAGGGGATCGTTGGATCTAGCCGGGGAGCGAGTTCGAGGCAGGAGACAGATAAGGAGGCAGATCGAGGCTTTCGATCTGCTGACAGACACGCTCCATAAATCCCCTCATCTGTTGCGATGGAAACCTCGGATCGATCGCTTCTAACGATCCGTCTCGTCGCGGGTGATCGATGGGGACGCGATCGAGGGGATCGACGCGCTGGTGGGATCGAAATTTCATGAAATATGCCGGCCGAGTGGAGAGTAACAGGTGTAGGTAGAGGCGGGATTGGAAGCTAATGAAGTATGCTGGATTACTGTGTGAATGCGGCATATTTTCTAGGGTTGATGGATTAAGGAGCGCTCGGAGCGGCGGAGTCAAGTAGCTCGACCTCGGAGAGATGTTTGTGGGTTTTGTTGCTGGGAAGTATAGTGGCCTTGTTGTGGGCATGGTTGAATACCACTGTGAATACTGCAAGTATGTGTACAGCATATACAGTGTGAGGTATGTGCAGAAGTATTTGGACACTTTGGTACCACTCGAAACGCCTACAATTTTTATTTATGCTAACTAATGTTAGATTTGTAAGCCTTATACAATCTTCTGAGATGAGATTTGTAGTTAAAACTATATTATAGAATTTTACTTGGTTTATTTTACATAGTGCAATGAAGTGAAAGTGTCCAAAACGTTATGCAGGGTAGAGTATGTAGAGATATATTAAGTTAATTGTTTGTTAGGGTTGTTTCCTATTATGTCTAGGATATCTTATGTATCCTAATTATGTCTAGGAGTTTGAAGGCACTGATATACATACATAGCAAAGAACAACATATTTGCAACATAACACCTTCATCCTCCAAGCCCTAAGCCCTTCAATTTTCATATGAACAGATCAAACGTTTTGATATTAAATCCCCCCATTACAGTGCGTTTTAACCTCCCTCTACTATTTCACAAATAACTATATAAAAATTAATTTTTCACATAACTCAGAGAAGAAGTTTTCTTTTCAGATCACCTATATAAACTCACGATTCTCTAAAATAGTAAGAATATTAATTAACAACAAAACGACCACAATTGAAACGAGAATTCCTCAAGTTCCACATCCTGGAGCGTACTGTTCCTCATCGCTGATCTCTCGGTCCATTCGCAATTAGTTTCCCTAGTTTCGTGGTCGCAGTGGCGGTATCGAATCTCTGGCGGGAAGCAGCCAGTCCGGAGGGCGTCGACGACGATAGGTTTATCGAGCGACGAACTGCATTATCGTGAGAATAGCGAGCCGAAAAAAATAACAGAGAGAGGAGCAAGCTGGTGGTGCGTTGCAAGCGAAGTGGAGGAGCGTTCGCGACAGATAGCGTCCGCTTCCGGAAATACGACGCGTCAGATGACGAAATGTTTAACCGCGTCGAGCGTAGAGACTCGCCCTATCGACGAGCTGTTTGCGATGCCAAAACAACGGGAGCCTGGCGGAACGTTTGCATGGGCTAGACTTTGGGGATTCGATCAAACCCTTCGTTAAGAATACACCCCTGGTCAGAAGCATTAGGACAGTTGCTTGATCAAAGGAAATTATTAGAAGAGGTGAAAGTATATCTGAATTTTATTGGGTTTCTATTAACACTTGGCAGTTGCTTACGTGAATTCATGTTGCTTTGAATTCTATTGGTGGCTGGTGACGTGAATCTACGTTCAAGAATGAATATGTTTTAATGGACTGTTTCTTAGGAATCTGACGTTTTAAAATATTAATTTTGTCGTTTTTATATTGTTGTCTGAATGGCAGAAGTCTGTGGCAAGCAATATTAGAAAAGTAAAAAGTACCTACTTTTTATTTCATTCCTTCGTTATTTCGTATTTAATGATGAACTCTCAACGAGTTATACATTTTATGTGTCCTTTTTCGTTTTCTCACGCCAAAGTGTCAGAGGAATGCAGTGCAGAAATATGTTGTATTATGTTGCAACTAAATAGGAAATAGCTTTTTACGTTTTTTTCGTGACTTTCAATTTTTGTGTGTTCGTGTAGATACAGGTACAGCTGATTTTCCTTAGAGGAAGTTATTCTTATGTATGTGGAAAGAAGTTTCTTTTGTTCTGTTGCAGGCAGCTGTGATTGATTAACTAATAAATTTAGTAACTAACAAACCATGTTCCTATTTATCAGAGACTGTTTCATTAGGGAGTTGTGTAAAGGAATAGATAAAGAGTATTTTGAGTAATTTAATTTATAAATATATTAGCCTTAGAATAGCACAGGCAACTTCTACGTCTGACAATCTTATTTTTCCTGTCCTGCAACTCGAAGAACCACTTCATGAGATAACTATTATCAGGTAAATCTATATTCGTCCACCTATAAGGAGTGAAAGTAAATTTCAAGTAATTGATAAAAATCAACGTCAGATGGAATCGTTATCGATACTCTTCAATTACATATTGCTGATAACGAGAAGTAATGTATGAGCCTCTTGAAAATCTAACCGATCAACATTTTCTTTCATTTTTCATAACTAGGAAACATTTCCTAACAGATTCACTTAAGCCTCAAACATTTACAACATATTTCACGATCAAAATTGATAAGATAAATGCAAATTGAGAATAGAGCAGAGTTCGAACTACAGTCGTAGGAATTAAAATCAATAATATAGGCGATTAAGAATTTTTATCAACCAATCCTATACTGTGAGACGAAAAAATCGAGGAATTCATATGCACAGCTGCTATCATAAATTCCAGCAAACAGCGTGATAAAGAACAAATTCGATAGACCATAGAATAAAACTGTGTACCACAAAAATTTCTCATATTTCTTCCCCATAAACAATTACCATTTTGTCGATCACACGAGCATATAGAGAATGCCTGTATGGTATGCGACATTCATCGAATCGTGTGTCTGACAAATAATTTTTTTGCTGTTCCCTTTTTCTCCTGCTTCGTTTCGTTCCTTTTTTTTTCATGTGAACGCGACAGGTAGTTGAATTTTATAGGTGATTTTATCGCGGTGATCTGCGGAGGGTTAAACGAAACGTGACGGGTGATTTTCGCGTTATTTCGCCGACTCAGTGATGGAGCAGTCCTCTGCTTTACGATCAAATCAATATTACTCTGTTGTACTATCATTCAACTTTATCGGTGACCAGGAGATATTCTCGAATTATAAATGCTGCCCGATTTCGGGCGCGATCGATTGTTTGGAGATGACCTGGCTGCATCTGGCCTTTCGTTCGACTGAAAATATGGTTTCGATGAACAATTTCAGCCGGAATTATTCCTAATAATCTTCCTTAAGAATGCACTATCATTTTTTAAAAAGAGAAATTCACAGAATTAGTATAATCTAAAGGAACTTAAACCTACCCTTAATTTTTAAGGATAACGTGATCAGGAAAAAGTCACTTAAGAAAATGAGACAAAATAATTAAGTTAATTACTAAAACCCATAAATGTAAATATGGAATTCTATTTGAACGAAATTAGAACGAATAAAATAGGCCAAATAATTGTATGTATCCATTTTCACGCTGAGTATTCTCATGATACCTGAGAGAACAGAGATCTAATCTCTCATTTGGAAAATCTGCGGTTCCTGATCAGTCGCCAATCATGGGATGCACACAGGGAATCCGTCATCAGGTTCATCCCTGCTTCGTGAGACTGACTGCGTGAGAGATCACTGGGGGATTGACGATCGATAGATCCAGAAACAACAGAGCCTCAGAGCTATCGTATAGCCTAGCGTCCTCCAAGTGTCGCCGCTCAGAATCCCATTTCTCGATGCACAGACCGTCGCCATTCCGCTAATTAATGTTTACGATTTCCATTAGCGTGACGCGACCACAGCAGCTTCGACTTCCTGCTGGGGGAAATGCAGCAGTTCTGCGTATATGAGCGATACAGTTCATACTTTTGCGCAGACACTGCTTCGGCGGATGAAGAATCTGCTAGAGGTAAAATCGAAGACGATTTGTCCTCGAGTTCTAATGTTCGGTATAAAACGTATCTGGTAATTTGCAGAGATTAATGAACTGAAAAGGTGCAAATTTTAGGACAGTTTTTCTAGACTAAATCAACAGTTATTTCTTCTACACCCTTTGCTCTGTACAAATATTATTTTTTGTTTAGTTAATGTGGAATAAGCCTAAAATAGATGCCTACAAATATAAATAAACATTATTCCTATGAATTATACTCTTTTTAGTATAACAGCTTCGATGGTGCATAACATTTTTAAATACACATATTTAAGTAACTTCTCTCTTTAAATGTTAGTGTTTGTTGGATTGAAAAATATCAGCAGAGTTGAGATACTTTTTCGTGTCGAAGCTACTGATTATGTACAGGTATCGATAATTATTAGACAAATTTTGCAGACACGATGCAAGATCTTTTTAATCAAACCGGAAGATCATCGACCTGTTGCAAGCAGATTCAAATCTGTACACGCGACGAAGGCGGAAGCGACTTGATTTACTTGTCCTGGCAATTACGTCAATTGCGGCATAGGGTGTCGTAAAATCGGTAGGGGGTCACAACGATACTCGACAGTTTTGTACTCGACTGTTCGAGACGATTGAACGAAATCTACAGTCAGCGTTAATAAAACTATGCAGCTCGTTTCCAACGTTGCAACATTGAGGCTCGAGGGAACTTACAGCGCGTTATATTCTAATAAATTCCCAGCTGTAGAAAGTTTATTACGAAAAAACCCCATTAAACTAGAACACAGAAAATATAGTAACATATTTATACTACTCTAATTTAAGCATTACTAAAACTACAGTGCCCCAAAGTTTTAATTTTCATACAGACATATTCAGTCTTCAATAAAAGAAACCAAGGAACCATAAAACAGTATTAAATACCACATCAAATATTATATCCCCCTACAAATTTACATCAGACAAAAACCAGAGAAAAACACCATAAATCTCGTCCGTATTCCGCCGCCAAGATGACACTTTGTTGCATCCTGTTCAAAATGAATATATTTTTCTCTCCTGTGTCAGTGATTTACGATGCAATTCTCGACGCACCATCCTCCCTCGAAAAAGAAAAATAATATAAAAGACGGGAAACGGAGGCACGACGTCGAAACGGTATCTCGAGCGACGAAACAGCAACGATAGTTACGAATCGACGGCGGAATGCGAGCCGGGTTATCGGGTTCACGAAATTATCGCTTCGGGGACGCGAACAAATTGGCCTGGGCGATATTTATAAATTATACTTCGCGCGGGCCCAGGCTTTTGTATTTTCGAGCGACCGTTCCTCGACGATTTTGTTATTTATTCACAGCCATGGCGTTGTAAATCTTCCCGTTTATCGCGCCCCCATAAATTTCGGCCCTTATTACGATCGGCCATCCGCGGGTGCTTTTAAGTACGCGGCCACGTTCGAGCTTTTGATTTTTCAATGCTCCCGCCGTTTCGTTGCCTTTTTACGGCTTCTTTTTTTTAGAGGTAATCACTCGCGATGATGTGTGAAACGAGACTTTTTGTGCGCGATGTACTCGACGCTGAACTTTGCGCAGATTCAGGGCTGGGGTTTTGTTAGTAGCGTGAGTGGCACAGTATTCGTAGATATCGATATTTAGGGAGTTATCATTGCAACAAAGTAAGATGCAGTTTATGGAGTATCTACAGATATTTTAATATTAGCTTTAGTGCGCTGTGGGACATGACAGAGATTAAGGTTTTTTTTGGAAGGTAGGAAGCTAGTTGAAAAAGGAAAATTTTCAGTTTTAAGGTTTGTCTTTCTACTTTCTTTGAATTTCACGCTTCGACTAACCTTTTCTAATTATTTAGTGTTTGTGTCGTCATTTTGAGAATATTGGTTGTTGTAATAGTAGTTGCATCTAGCAAATGCAAAGTTGAGGTAAAAATAAATTAAAATATATGAGAGAAATAGAGGCTGCAAGGACATGAGACTCGGTGGTAGGTTCATGAGGGTCAAACCACGAGTGCGACGCTGTAACCGCGAACGTTTTCAAGATACGCGCGTTAAAGTGCGCTGGAAATTGCGTCAATGACCACAGGACGTAGTTTAAGTTCTGTGAGGAAAGTTCGACCATAATTGTATTCTCGTTCCAACAAAAATTACTTGTATAAATTAATTTTCAATTTTATACTTTTATTTAATCTTCAATTAATGACTTGCAAGCATTATGTCGTAACATAACTATCTAATGTATTCATACTTTCTGTATTCTTACTATTCATATCACATATTCAAAATTGAGTCATTACATATAAGTATTCAGACTCTATATTAGAACAATTTTAATGTGATATTTAATTTAAATTTAAGTCCAAAATTTATTGTATAAAAAAGCGATATTTTAGATATATAATAAGTTTCCACAGTGCTTTCAATTTCAATCAGACTTTTCAGCCAGACACTGAAAACGAGTAATAAATAAACAATAATATAAAAGGACACGAAGTAAAACGCACTTAAACTATAAAAAACTATTCTCATAAATAAAAATTACAATCTTAAAACCACAAAGATCTGCATAGAAACCGAAATGAAACTGCCCTCTTCCCATACAAATCCACGACGCAAAGTCCACCATAAAATTTCGTCAGTGGGTCGTTGCACTTCCGTAATTTCGATCTCATCGTGAAGCCAGTCTCGTTACCTCGCAATGGACGCACTTGGCGCACCTTACGCGCGGGCATCCTCAACTTCTGGACACCTTGTGTATGCAAATTCGCGCCACATGTCTAGC
The DNA here is from genome assembly GCF_051401765.1 of Calliopsis andreniformis. Classification (NCBI taxonomy): domain Eukaryota; kingdom Metazoa; phylum Arthropoda; class Insecta; order Hymenoptera; family Andrenidae; genus Calliopsis; species Calliopsis andreniformis. The sequence continues at coordinate 8,700,911 of NC_135063.1, forward strand.
GCGGTTCAATGACCAAAGTTACAGCGAGACGCTGTTGCGTAGCCGCCGTCATGAAGAGTACAATGCAGCGCAATTTTCGTCGAACGTGCAATCGCGCCAGCTGCATAGTGTTGCAGAAAGCATCCTCGAGTATTACGCTCGAGGAACGAATCCCCTTTCGGGACGTCACGGCGAGAAGGAGCGACGAAGCAAACCGGAAACGCATTCTGCGCTCCTGAATGGATATGTTGGACATTTTTTATCCAACCTCTACTGTATAATCAGTGACTTTACTGACTACTTGTTGCTAAGAGATGTGAAAAATCTGTGGAGGTAATCTGCCATGAATGAAATCCTACTTCGTTATGCAAGGAAGTGCGAAAGAAATTTTTGGGAAGAAATATTGAATAAAAATTACTACCCTTAGTTTGATTTATTAAATTTGCTTGAAGATTAAATAGTGAATACCTAAATAGTGAATATTTTTTCTTCTTGAATCGATGGACAACTTTATGTTTCGAGGAGATTCTACTGTCACTTTTTAATTTCTTCATTATCCACTGGAACAATTATTGAGATATTTGAATGAAAATGAGAAGAATAAAATGAAAGAATGGGGGCTTGCTATGTACTCGTAAGATTTTTTTAACCAAATTTGTTAGAAAAGGATACAGAAAGTGGTTCAATATACTTAAAATAGATATTAATATTTGTACGACGCTCGAGGGGGTGGAAATTATGAAAAAGAAAATGGCGTGGCAGTTTAGCGCATTTCTGGTGGAAAGCTGCCCCCATGTAAGGAGCACCCAGGCAAGGGATGGATTTCCTTTTTTTTCGTTCGCCCAATCGGCACGCCATAGAAGAAAGATGGCGTTCGCCGTAATTTATGCACCCCACCTTCACGTGCGTGATTTTCGTATGGGGCTGTACACGTACGCGACGCGCGTGGAAAACGGGCAGATGCTGTGCCATCGAAACTTTCGAAATGTCGAGCCCATTTCAAATGGGACATCGATTTCAAATAAAAAAATTAATCGTTACATGAGACAGAAAAACAGAAATGATGTTACAATTGGAGGGTGCAATCTCGTTCGAGAGTTGCTGATTGATCTGTGAGATGAATTCAATTTTCGAGTAATTTAGTGGTCATGCGTGACGAGTATCGTTTTGGAAATCTATTTTTAGTATTGAGTACTTGCACAGCGAGATTGGAATTTGGAAAACATTCAGCTCACTGAAACATGTATTTTTTTATTTTCTTCATTTATTTTTTTTTTTTTTTTGTTATTTTCGTTTCTTTTTGTTTTCGACTCTGACACAAAATGGAGTTTAATTTAGTTTTGGGCGGAAAATTTTGTTGCTAAAAATACGTTGATGTATTAAAGCCAGTTCAATTAACTCACATTTATTTTTACTGTATTATACTGATTCAATCTTTATCTATATTTGTATTATTGATATTTATGCCTTGATTATTATATTGATTTAACTATCGTACAAAAATCTGATTGCACGTAAGATTAGCAAAAGGTTTATCACAATTTTCGTTGATTCCTGATCATATAAAAATTAGCATTCCTTATTCATAACTTTTATATCATTATATAAACACTTATTGAAAATACCTAGGATTAATCTATCGGATAGATCACTCTAATCTAGGGAGAAGTGAAAAAGTGCAGCTGAATTTGATAAAACGAAATGTGGCGTGATTAATGTTCAACTCTGTCAGTTCTTTATCATATCTTTTCGATAAAGTAGAATTTTTTGGGAGGGCCTAGGTCAGTGGTGTTCAACCTTAACCTTACGATGCGATATTTTTGTTACCCTGAAAAATAGTGAGTCAGTAAGTCACCGAATACTAATAAATTTATCTGGCAATAAGCAACGAATATTTTCGTCACCAAATTATCTGTTTCTTTTTCGAAGGCATTTCAAAATAATTTAAAAGAACACGTCACTTTTAAATAATGCAACGATTTAGTGACTTTTTTCACGTTCTTAAACTTACTACTGAATAAAGCTAAAAACATATATATCTAAATAAATAAATCTAGTTTTAAAATCTTAGTTTCTCTAATGTTAACCCTGGTACGATAAATGCTGGGTCACAGTGTCCCTAAGTATAGAACAAGGTATCAAAAGTGTAATAAAATTTGTAAGAATCACTAAAAAACACAGAATCAATAAAAAATTACTTATTTCATTGTACAAGAATTAGGTGTCCAGAAAACTAAAAAAGAAATAAACTATACAGTGTCGAAAATACATTTTTATATATAATTCCTCTCCAGAAATAGTTTCCAATAGAAATTCTACATTCGTCTCCCGTGGCGGTCGAAAACTGTTCCCCTTGCAATACTTAAAAAAAAGAAAAAACATAACCAAACATCTTCGCCCTCCGAACTCTCCAAACCCTCCATTCCCAATAAATCCTCGAATCGAAAGCCCACACCCAGCCCCCGAAAAACAGGTCAAAAGAACAGACGCGCCGAGAGCCAAGAAACAAATTCCCTCGCATGTTCGGGCAGCGGCCACCGCGAATTTCCCATCACAATTCAATTAAAGCACTCTTCATGGGACCCGGTTAAAACACCGAATCCCTGCGCAAATGAAAGCGATGCAATCACCGCGAGAGACTTCAATCGGGCGACGCGCGGAGAAAGCGACGCGTAACCTCCCGCGGGCCTCACCCCTCATGCAAATATCCATCTGGAGCCCATAAACGGGTACAATTTGTCGTGGAAACGGTCCACGTCTCGCCGCGAAAAATATCATCGCAACCGACGCATGCTAATTCAGCGACGACACCGAGGATCCCATGCGCGGGCGTCTTATCTCGTCGAGGGGCTGGGGGTCAATGGCAGTCAGAGGCGAACGGTGGATCGTTGGGGGTGGCGTCGAAGGAGGGACGCGTAATAATCGCCCTTGTACCGTGCCCCCGCTCGCTCCTCGAAGACAGTTGGGCTCTCCGTTTAATCTCGAGGTGACAAATGGCCGTGGCACTGATTCGGTGAGTCAAACATAATCCTGTCACCGCATGCAAACATCGATCGGGGACCAATATCGGCTCGAGACCCAGCGACCACCCTCTGGGTACCCGCGGAGGGGGTGAAATAGACGGTGAGGGAGGCTGGAATTAATGGTTTATGGAAGTCGGTTGGTGGAAGTTTTTGCAACGATACAGGACGTTTGTTTAATCGAGGAGGTCTTCATTTGAGATTTTAATGAACGCAAGGAGTTGAACTTAATCAATTTTGGAGTCTTCGAAAATGATATTTATATAGTATTAGCTTCCTGATTGTGGATCATGTGAAAATTGCATTTTACGTGTTTTATGATATTTATATCTGAAATATACGATACTATTTACTTTTCTGTTGAATCTTCGTCTTCGTTTTAGGAGCAATTGGAACAATTGGTTAGAGAACTAATTTTTAACTAATGTGATGTGAGTCACAGGTATTTATACTAACTTAATTTTCAGTATACCATATACAAAAAATATTCATCTGTCATTTACTGGAACTAACAAACTGGAAGGTTGTACATTTTCTGTCTACTATTATTAACCATTTTTAGTATAAACATTTAGTAACTCACTAAGCTATGTTATAAAATTAATGAAAAACCTAATAGAGAGTTTTATCAAAGAATGAATTTTGTTTTTTAGTTTTACATCGTTATAAATATCTGACTAAAGAATTTTTTGATATTTTTTAACAGTTTGTTTACGCACCGTGCATTCTTTAGTTGCTACATGCGATGTTCGTCGACGTTAGGACTCAACATGATAAGTTTATCCTGCATAAGAGGGGATAGGGACCACGAGTGACGTGGTTATCATCGATCGGAGAAAAATATCGGCTTATCGCGAATTGTCAATATGCTTATCTGTTGGTCGGCTCTCTTCATGCAAGAATATTGATTTTGTGACAATTTATTTGCGTCCCCTTGTTGAAGGTTTAACTGTTTCTCTCTTTTGGCTGAGCTGGGTTTTTTTTATTTTAGAACTTGATTTCGTGCCGCGTATCAGTTATTTTTTCTTGATCTTTTCTTTGCAAACTTGAAGTAAATTAAAGTGTTCTTTTTTTAATATTTATGAACTGTTCGAGGATATTTTTTTATTATTACATTTTTATTTTACTGAAAATATCTAGTTTTTTTTACAACTTGCGAAGATACTTTAATTTTTGAATCAAAATTATACAAATTAGATAATTTGGATGTAGAAGCCCGAAAGAAGACATATAAGAGAAAAAATTGAAAGTGGTTTTCGCAATTAACTAATGTTTTGACTGTGTGCGATAACTCTGCATTTCTTATTTATAAACAATTTTTGCAAGCACAAGTAGAACTTGTAAAACTTAATAAACTGTATTACATAGCATAAAAGAACTAGTTTTCTGCTTCAACCTTTTTGCTAGACATTTCAACTTATTCTACAAACTGCACAAATAAAGAACCAAATATCTAGATACTATTAGACTTATTTAAATCTATTCCAACATTCTTCACAATCTTCTTAGCAATATATCCTACATTTTTTCGACATTAGAAAAACATCTCATATCCAGATTTTCTTAAAATTTCATTCTGCACAATATCACGAATAATATATTTAAACGAAATACAAGCACAAATGTCTCAACCAAAATTTTCCTACACTCTCATAATCAGTGGCCACAAACTTCTTCCTGCAAGCAAACTAGTACAACCATTTCTCACAATTCTTTTCCTACCGATAAGAGCTGCATATCCGTCGAAGGATCATTCATATCATCACAAATTGAACGCATCGCCTCATTTGCAAAGTGGATCAACGCCTTGGATTCGACCACGGCGATCGTTTCGATACGCAAGATAGCGTCGATTTCGCGCAGCTCGCGCAAAAGTGCAGGGTCATGCGCTGCAGAGTCAGGCGTCGCGACGAATCGATAATTAATCGGCAATTATTAATCGCGACGGTTACGTATCCGAACTCGGGTTTCTGTCTCGCTCGCCCGTATCGAGCGATCCCACGGAAATAGTTTTCCACTGTTTCTCGCGCGTAATTCAATCGTCTTCGTTCCGCGAGCCAAATTGCTTCGCTATTAATTCCAGCGGTCAGAATTTTCGCCACTTCCAATCGATCCGCTTCGCAGAAGTCGTCACTATGGCACTCTGCTCGCGTTTAGAACGAAGTTTGGAACCGTATATCCGGTTGGTAACCGAGAAACTGTGGCACACTATTTTTGGATGTATTGCCGATTCCACTTGTTCCTCCCCTTTCTTTTATCGCGTCTCGAGGTCGACACGATTTCGAGCGCTCGCCGGGGGCTATGGAATTCGTTAATAAAGCGGAAACGACGCGTTTTAGCTCTGAGGAGAATGGATTCTAGCGTGAGATGGAATTTAGTGTTGATTCTGTGGTAAAGGGACTAAGGAAGTCTAATCTTTTAAATATGCTTTTTTCTACTATTTTTGATCTGATTTTTTTGTGTTTTATGTATTTTGTGTGGAGTTTGTTACTTTTGGGGAATAGTAAGATTTATACCACGTGGGAAGCAGAAAAGAAGTGATCTTAAAAATGACTTTGTAGACCACAAATTCATGAAGTTCTTTTTTAATCTATTAAAGAAACCAAATTAATTAATTCGATAGTAATTCGAGTGTCCATAATCTAATGTGATTTCGAACTAATGTGAAAGTGTTTTGGCTTCTCGCTACAATTATGAGACAGATTCTTTCTTCCACAACTTCTCGCGCCAGCTTTAGTAATATAAAAATGTTCCACATAAGAAATTATAGAGCTCTACAACGAAATTAATAATTCATTTGTAATTAATCTTAAAGTAACACTTCGAACTTTCTCACTATACTAACAGCAATTATTCATTTCTCACTTAAATTCAAAGGGAATTTAAATAAATTTAAACTCTCTCTTTAAGCTTTTAGAAAACCGCCAATTATTTTCTCCACAGTCTCAGACACTACCTAAGTCCAATCACCTCAACACAATTACCAACCTCAATTATAATCAACCTATATCAACCATAGCACCATAGTACATACATCAATAAAACCTGAAAATGAAATACATAACTTCTCACAATGCCTCAGTGGAACATCATCAACCTACAAAACTTCACAGAACCAAGAAACCTCCCAAAAATGACAGAAGAACGCGCTAGATCATCGATCTACAGCGAATTCTATACAAATTCCCACGATCCACTCGTCGAAATCACGAAAACTATTCCCTCTTATCGAAGGGAGCCTTCGATTTCTTGCATGACTTACTTTCGAAAAATCGACACATCTCGATGTGTCGGATCTGGCCTGGCCAGCGATCGCTGATAAATCCCAGTGGCTTATCGGTCCTCCCTGGGCCGCGGGTCCGTCGGGTACTTTTCCATCATCGATCCCCGCATCGCACGGGTTTCGTTAATTTCTCACATGAACACCCACTGTGGTCGACGATCTTTCGGCAAGTCCAAGAGCACGGTATGAAGTTCCTACTTTCTGAACACTACGTAGGAACTCTATACCTCGCTGCTGGATCTCTACCATATATGATCATACTCATTGAGAACATCCGTCGTGTCTCTTCTCTCTTCGTTCTTCTGCACGCTGCTCCCTTTGCACACTTTCGTCGCGAACACTACTTTTCACCGCACTGTTTACTGTTCATTTATTAATTCTCGAGCTCCCATAGAGCGTGAGGCCAGTGGAGTCATCGAGGAACGTGGTTTACTAAGCGTGGATTGGAGAGATAGTAGACCCTATCTGAGTCCAGATAGGGATTTTTAGAGATAGAATCGTGTGGCAAGTTGGAGCAAATACCAAGGATTGAGAAAAAGAAGAGATAGTATCGAACATGAATTCTTTGGGAATGTGGGATTAAGTTGAGTTAAATTGGAGGAGCTGGGCTTTAGAGAAAATAGGAGTTAAATTGGAATAAATTGTTTGAGGTCTCACCACAGCAATCTCTTCTTCCCTACAGAAGAAAGATTATTCCCAGAGTCTCGAGTATCTGAATACGCGGATCACCTTGCGTTGAATTAGAGAAGCTGGATTCGGAGCGCGTGGCAAATCGAAGGCAGTTCTGAGAACCCAGCGTCCATGTGGGCCACTGCCCAAGAAACAATCCCAGGAATCGCAGCAAGGCTTCTACTAGGCACACTAAATCTCACCAGAATATCATCTCCACTCGAAAAAAAATACTCCTTGCGTTCTTCCTCGTAGCAGACCCCCAACTATGAAATAAAAAAAGACTCTCAACTACGAAACAGAAAGGTTACACAAATAACAAGTAGAACTAAAAATGTCCCCCAAAAAGAAGCCACAGCAGTTGCCTCTCAAGGCTACAACAAAGACCAAAAGAAAAAAGTTTCAGGCAAGTAATCACAGAGGCCTCATCCCCGATGCCCAGTAAAAAAACTCAACGATTATGAACTCTCTCGACGATCCTCCAGAGACGAGAACTAGTAGGACGCGGAACCGAGGACTATTTCTCAGTTGCGTCCCTGGCAACAGCGATGGATCCCGAAGAGACGATTTCACCCGCGAATTCGGCTCCGTTTGCCCATAAGGAAGGCCGAGAGGAGTGTTCGAGGCGACGGTGGCCAGAGTGGGGAAGGGGAACTCGGTCGACGGGACTTCGAACGGTTTTGTGAAACCTGCTCGCACGGAGGCCCGCGAAGAACTGAAGAGTTCTCCGTGGGGCATCGGGCTCAGAAACACACATGACGAAGACACACACGAGCGGCCCTCCAACGGTTCCCCTCTCCTTCTTCCGACGTCCACCGCGACACTGACGCCCCTGGCGGTGAAGAATGACACGACGTTCGAGAGGAAGAAGACGAAGAAAACGTCGAGGAAAGGGAGACGGGACAGGAAGGAGAGGATCTCGGCGGCGTGGATCTTTGAACGATTCGTATTGCGCGCCATCGAGATCGTGAGCTTTCCTAGAAAGAGTAATTTAGGATTTTTCGATCGTTTTTCTTCTTTTCAGGCTTTATGGAGGAGATGGTTTGGGCTTTGGATCTTGGTTCTGGAGCAGTCTGCTGGATTGCTTCTTTTTTCGGGGAGTTTGGCATTGTTGGTGTTTCTTGGGATTAGAGGGAATTGATGCAGAGATTTGAGTGGAGTTTGAGAAGCTGGTGTGATATGTGAGGAGACCTAGGATTTAGTTTTGGAGCTTATAATGCTCTGGTTTTTGTTTTAGAGTTTTGGAAGTTTAGTTTCTTGGGATTGTTGAATATACATGCAGGTATAAGAAAAGTAGGATTTTAGTGATTACTAGTGATGTCTTTAGAGGTAGCAAGCTTGGAGCAAGCAGCTATGATTGCTTCAAAGTATTTGTCCTGTTTTCTTCTTTTTCCTGTTTTTTTAAATAGTGCAGGTTGGAAATACACATCAAGTTTATTATCTGAAATTTTTAAAAAAATAGTAGATATTTCAACTACACATGATATATGAAAATCATTCTTCTTTTTAGAATTTTATAGATATTGAAACATATTATATTACATTTTGCCTCTTTTTTTGGACCTCAAAACAGGGGACCAGATTTGCATACCTCGAAACAGTATTATATCATCATAACCCATCGAGATAAATCGCGAGACGCACCTTCGTCAAGTCAGAGGTAAAGGAGGCCGCTCACAATGGACGATCCCAGCGTTGAAAAGGAAAGTCGAGTCAATTGAGCGATTCGATTATTGGACGATTAATAGCAACAGTCGCCGGGTGCTCGCGCTTAAATGCATTAGCCCGATCAACGTGACCATCACTGTGAGTCAGTCGAATGGATATCACTGTCCTGCGATTAGAATTTACATAAAACAGTTTCGACAAGCTCTACACGAATAACGAAATGACAATAGTCACATGCATCCATGGAAGACTGCTTGAGAATGGCCACGTGAAAGTAGCTGGCGCGAGAAAATTTGATAGTTGCTGTGATTTGACTTATCAAATAATGTCAGATGTTAAGGGTTGAAGGAAAAGAGAGTTTCAGTATTATTGGATGAGGTGTCGATAGTAAATACTAAGGGTTTCTTTCTGATTTTGCTTCTGATTTTACTGACTAGAATGTTGTCTGTTCCTTGTTTTTCCCTCGACTAGCGAAGCCAATCGGGCTATCAATAATCCTCAGTTGATTATTCAAAACAGCTGGCGGCAATGACCACCCGCTGAACTAATCAAGTCCAATGGAACACGGATAGACAGGGTGTGTTTCGAGGGACAAAAAATTGACGCACGTGGTTGACGAAGATGACGCTGCGAGAAATCTCATGTGAGGGCTTCGTCTGCTTCTTCCCTCAGAACTAAATGTAAAATGTTGAAGAAAAAAATCGGTGCGATGAGAAAAACATTCTTTCTCGTAATACTGAGCAATGCTTTGGTTAATAATGTTTTAAACTTCATTAGATGACCTTTAAACCATTAGTACACCTATAGTCAAAATCCTGAAGAATAGAAAATACAAATAAAATACACTTAACCAAGGTTCTACTATATCAGAAATAAAAAATTCTCTATCCGTACCCAATGCAACCACTTAACCATTTAAAAAAAAAGAAACCTAGGCACTAATCTAGACTAGACCAAGAACCAGTAAGAGGATTAAAATCGTCAAGCCCAAAGGAACAAGTTATTTCTCGCACGACTAGCATTCCCAGTTCGAAGGGACACTTAGATCATCGTCGAAGGGCTCTGTTTCATCTTCGAAAAGCCTCTCCCCGCAAAGCCGCGGCTAACAAACACGTCAGACAGATGTCTAGCAGCCGCACTTGCATACCGGAGGAACACGCGCACGCATCTTGAAACGGAGGAACCACAACGGAACAGGCCATGTGTGAATTGGCTTTAAGTTGCGTCGCAGCCACGCTACACGTGCTCCTGTACACTCCCTCTTCCGCAGTTCTCCTCGATTCGTGGGAACTTTTTTTTCCTTCCGAGAAGAAGGAGGCTGCTGCACGCCCGCATCCATTCGACCCTGATATCGGTCGTTTCCCTTCAAGAAGCCACGCTGTCAGAATTAACGCGCCGTCTAAGATCTTGTTTGAGCTGCCTTTGATCTCGAGCATTGAGGAAACTGTATCTGGGGGAATAATTGGGTGGATCTCGTGAACAGGGTTTCATAATATGGGCCCGAGAATTGGTATTGTGTCGGTTTGCACGGGGGAGGATTTTGGGAGAGATGCTAAAGTGATGATAGTGTTGATATGTAGGTGCCTTAATGGGTACATCTTTGGAGTAGATTTTAGTGATAATTTGGAAGCCAGATGAGGAAGATTCGAAGAATTAAGGAATAGAGTAGCCATGTGTTGATGATAACAGAATTCCACAACTTCTTGTGTACACTATGCCTTCACTATAATCTCACAGTTCATTAGCAGTAAAAAGCTCACGAAACGCTAGCTTCAAATTAAATTTTAATCTTGTTAATCCAAACTCCACTACAAAACCAAAGAATGCAACTATCCGCCACAGAACCGCCCAAACACTAGAACCTCGTCAATAATCAAGGCGGAAGAGACCCAGGTCACGAGCGGATCGAGAACCTGCTCGTTAGACGGTCACCGAGCAGGGACACACAGGTGGTCGAGTTTTCTTCCTGGTCCATGGAAAAATGCCAGGTTCGTGTCTCCGATAGGAGGCAGATAGTTGAGGGACACGGATAATCTGGCCTGTTGGACATTCCTACGCTTTTTTCTCTCTCCACGAGCAAGAAAAGTTTGAAGGTAGGGTAAACACTGGCTCTCGCCAAGCTCTGAGGATAATTAACCCGAGCAGAGGCACGGTCTAACGAGTCCAGCGATTCAATGGGGATCACGACACACGAGGATCGACGTATCGGCAAAAAGTGTGCTCGTTTCGTTTCGCGGCGCATTTTTGCGGGTGTGTTCCGCCGCCAGGGAGAAAAACCCGCGAATATGAGACAGAGGAGGATGGAAACGCGTCACTGGTTCGCGATATTAAGGATCAGCACCTGTTCCCATCGTCTCCCTCCTTGGACGAGCCTTTAACGGCTCTCAGCTTAATCGTCTAAATTACACGGACTGGCTGGTGGTTTCCTGGGTAGGCCAGTTGATTTACAGGATAATTCTATTTTACGCGCGGCGTTTCCGACGAACACAGACGCGATTTCCCTCTGGGATACGGGAGCCTCTGTCGTCGGATCGCCGTTTAATATCAGCTAGCCTAGACTCCTTCGAATCCCTCGGTCGCCATCCGCTCTGGCTCCCTGATTGAATGTAAATGAGCGTAGATAACGGTGAAACCACCTCCGTGACTTTTCCTTCCACTGTGTCCTACCGAGTCGAATTTCCGTGGAACTAACGCGAATCTAGCATCCCGTGTCTATCGTCGCCATTAATGAATTCTAACGACCGTGATTCGCTCGGATATACGGGCGTTTTTATGGACTTGGTGTACGACGGGTTGACAGTGTTTAAACTGATTACATTTATCGTATGTTGGTATTATCGCAGTTGGATATTGAGGTAGTATAGTATATGTGACTAGAAATTTTAGAAGAGTAAAGGATTAGGCAGGCCCTAGTGCTGTATATAGATACGCTGAAGTTATGATTAGATTAGAACTAATTTGTAGAAAAGCTTGACAATTGTTATGAGTCCCAACCTATATTATATTATGGCTACAGATGACATCTTCATCTTTAGTACAAATAATTTCCAATTTTCTAATACATATTTAAATCTACTAATTCTAAGTCTCAAATTGTCAAATTTGGAGGCAATCAAGCCAAAAATGTGTCTTGTAAAATTCTATTCTAGGCTTCATTTATCCTAGTTCTTTACAGAAAACAAAACACCTTGATTCCTCAAACCCCAAGTAGACTAAATCATCCTGCACAGGCTTGTCTAGAGCTCTCCTCTATTAGAGCACACTTATTGACAAGAAGAAAGTTAGCAGAGGGCCCGTCAAATGCATTTTCGAAACGCAATGCCGGGATAAGCAGAGGACGACGAAGGTGGTAGCAGAGGAACGAGGGAGGTCAGATCAGATCTGAGGTGGGGCGGAGGGGCCAGGGAAGCGGAGACCCCTCCGAGAGAGATCAAGGTTGCAAAGTAACTCTGATGACGCAATCGCCTGCAGCTGCATCCGGCGACATCTAATTGCTCTCGCCTTGTCATGCCAGCGGCATTATATATCGCGGCCGACCGATCTCCCTCTCGCGCGGCCCTCTCTTTTCTCCCTCGCCCGACCGTGGACCCAGCGAACTTTTCGAGTCGCCCGACTGCCAAGAGGAAGGAAAGGGGACAAGCGTTTTACCGTAATATACGACGACGTTAAATGATAGCGTGCTGGCGCGGATCGCGCGTCCAATTTGCGGTTGCACACCGGCTACGCGCCGATGATAAAGATTCACCCGCTGGTACTTTGTCCAACTGCCGCGCGATAAGCCTCACTCGTCGCCGCGCGAAACGACTGGCCTGAACGCACGCTGCTGTGTGGAGTGGACTGGGGTTGGAGGAAACGGTTGACACGGAGAGAATCGGACACTTTCGTTGCTGCTGACTCCTGTCTTCATTTCGAGGATTCGTGGTTAGGTACAGGTGAAGTGGGTAAAGGGTATTCTTGATGTTTGTTGAAATGCTGGGAGAATTTGATTTGAGGGTTTATGGTGATTAACTGGGAAGATCGAGCGATGTCATAAAAGTGTGGATTGAGCGAATGATTCTTGCGATTGGTGTCTTAAGAAATTATGGACTTTTTAGTGATACAGCGAGAGAAAATAAAGTTTTAGGATACGGGGTAGAATCTTTACTGGACGAGTTCAGAAACAGAAACCTTATCATATCGAAAGATCACTTGGAGCTGGAATACAGTGATCCAGGGTTTGAAATGTAGAAATTGAAATAGATACATAAAAAGACTTCAAAGATTAGAAAATATGGAAATGTGACAACTTAAAACCTTTGGAAGTATAAAACTTGAAGATCAGTACACTTACAAGGCTGAAGATTTGTATCTCAAATATTTGTAAATTTGAAAATCTAAAATCACTCCCACTTTAGTATGCTAAAAATTAAATAAGAGAAGTAGCGAACATGTGACATCTAAAATAACTGATCGCTCTCAAAGCCTTAGTTCAAGGTCTACTCAAGCATCAGTCAACCCTGGCAGCATCAACAACACCAGAATCAGCGACCACCTATCAAATCAGAAAAAGAAGCTCGAAGGCCATGCCCCCAGCGAATGACACTCACACGACCTGGAACTCCTCAATCCAGCAATGACTCCTCGATGACTCCTCGAAGCATCCATGAGTTGGTCGTTGGAACGGGACCAGATTGGGCCTTAATCAGAATCCAATTTACGATACGACGGGACATTACTCGCGCGAATGCACCTACCGGGCGAAGGAGCACGGGGCGAGCGGATAGGTGCTCACGGCTACTTGAACTTGGGTCCAGGATGAACGGGCCGCTGCCGGGCAATAATGTTTTCCCCCTCTTTTTATCGCAATATCGAGCCACGATCGACACACGGCCGTAACACGCTGCAATTTAGAAGATGACTCGGCAAGTAAACACGGGTACTCGCGAATCATTCTCGCATCCGCGCACGAGGTGGAACTCGTTTGCGGGTGAACGAGAGATCGGATACGAAGATTCGATTCGATCGGAGGGACCCGGCGAGAGGAAGAGAAGCATCGGCAGGACCGGTTTCAAGGTGAATAGCAAGGTGCTCTCGCTCGTCGAAATTGCTCCGTGTTACGAGCCCGCGATGCGATGGAACGTCCTCCTCGCGGAGGAAATATCGATGTGGATGAGAATATCACGGAATCGAGACGAGCGACGCTCGGAAAGAGAAGGTAGCCGTCATTTCGGTGCCATTTCAGAGGAACATTTTAAAAACTCCGATTTGTTACGGAATTTCATCGAAGGCTCCAGTTTCTCAGCTATCGGGATTCTAAATTGAGGCTAGTAGACAAGGCTTCCCTGATCTGAATGAAAATTTACAGGGTTACTATGCAATAAGTGGACACTTTCGATATTTTATGGAAACCGAAGTAGCTATATAGAAGAGGATAAATGTTAATATGGAAGTAGCTATAGAAAAGGTCGAACATACTCAGCAGCTGGATTCAGAGGAAGCTTCTGATCCATATTTTCTATTACTTAAGCTGAAGCAGTAGAAAATAAAGGGTGTTCATTGAATTAGATTAAACATTCACAGACATCTTAACTTAAAATTAATTCTTCACAGGAAACTAGTTACCTCTCAGAAGAATCCCTAATGTTATCAACAAAGTTTTCAAAAATTTCGTCAAATTTCAACTCTTCACCAAGAAATAGATACTTTCCAAAAGCCACCCTTAAATGCAACGAGCAAAAATCCCAAGAAAATTCGCCACCCAAGCGCAAGACAGTTTCACTTTCCTCCTCCCCACCAAGGTACAGAAGTCTCCCAAAAGAAACATCCCTGAAACGCAATGAGCAAAGATCCCCGAAAGATTGGTGATCCAAGGGCAAGCCAGTTGGAGTAATTTTCAATATCCACCTTATTAGCCCGGAATAATATCTTGTCCCAGGAGTCTGGCCTCTCCCCCAGATTACACGGCGCCTCCCCCGTTTCCGACGTCGGTGTTGGCGGATTCTAATACCGTCCTCCACTGGAAATCTTATCCATATTTCGCGACTCGGCGAGGGGATGCATGGGCCGGAAGACGAGAGGCAGATCTTCGCGGAGGAGCACCGAAGGAATGCCGCGAGGGGAGGCTTCTCCGTTTCATCCCTTCGCTCGTTTACGACCACGTAGGCGTTTTTACGCGCATCCCCAAGCCTGTGGCCTGGACGCAGGCACGAGCGCGTCGCTCGGGTATTAAACTTCTGTTTTACGCGTCGAGGAAACCCCTGACTTCCTCCCCCACTAACGTGCTCCTCTCCTGCTGGCAGGCGAGTAATGACCGAGACTTTCGCGGGGAGTTTCATAATTTTGGGGAAGCGAGCTGGAACCCTCGCCGCTCCTGGGCTGCAGACGCTAGTTCGATGGGTTCTCGACGAGTTTGATTGCCTCTGAGCATCGGTCAAGTGTCGGTTGGATGTTAGCGTTTGGTCTGTTCAAGACGGGGGTGGCTTCCAATGCAATCTGAATAGAAGATGCTTCTAATCTTTATTTTAAAGAGCGTGGTCAGGAGTGAGGTCCTGTTTCATTATTTTCGCGTATAAAATACATACAAGGGTTCCCTAAAGAGTAAAATGTGACGGTAAATGAATTCACAAGTTCGGGAATTGTTACATCCACTTGGACAGGTTTCCTTTAGCCAAGTTGTTTTAGAACAGCTTCCCAGAATCATTAATTACTCCTGAAAAATGTATACAAGACTGTAAAGGATTACGAAAATTGGCAAGAGATGGTAACCAATCGCTAAAGGTTGCAAAGTCCTATAAATAATTACAGAGAACGAGACCATACAATGTTCGAGGCTCGAGATTGAAATATTGGAGTGTGTTTCATCTCGAGGCACCCGTTGCGCAAGAACGCCATTGCGTAACGTGTCTTCTGGCAAACTGACCAGCGTGAGTTTAGCAACGCACTGTCGTGGCTTTCATTCAGCTGATCGAGGGCGGAATATATTCGTCGGCGTCACTTTGCCAAGCCCACCGGAAGAAAAATCGACGCGAAAACGTCGCGATGCCTACGCAGAGGATTTTGCAACGAGTGAATCGGTGAATCATCTTTAGGGTTTCCGGTTTCTCTGAGTCACTTGCTGCGATTCGGATGAGGAGTGGGGACTAATTTGACGAGCTAGTAGCAATTATGAGTAGCATATTTTCGAGGTAAAAGTAGGTGAATTAAGAGAAGCACGAGAGGACCTTGAAAGATGATATAATAAAATATATTGGAATTAATTTTCTTCAATCATTCATGCTATTTCTATTATACGAAAGCTTAGCGTATTTAAAATAGAAAATTTCTAATGTCACAGTTTTTACTTTTCTTGCCCTACAAATCGATTGAAATTTCATTTAGAGAATATAGCAATAAAAATGTATATTTTTATCATTGAACAACATAGTAGTGAACGTCAAAGGATCAAGTAATTTATTCCAAAACGAAATGTCGGTGGAAAGAGTGACAAGATGGAGGCCACCGTGATGGACGTGACCCGTAGAGTATTCGAGCGTTCGAACCCTGGCTCGACCTTTTCGAAAACCATGGGGGAAACAGCATGGCACAAGGGAAAGGGGCATGTTAATGCCAGGCTGCGGGGTCGTGCCCAGCGAAAGTGGGATGAAAACCCCTCGAAATCAAATCAATTAAGCCACGTGCAACCCCACCCTCTCCTTCGTTGCACCGATGATTGGATCGGTCGAAACGTTCTCGCAAAATGGAGGAAACCAGGCGTCGAATCATCGGGACCAACGAACAGGATATTACCCAATTTAACTCGAGACAAAAATCTCGAATTCCATCCCCAGTTCGAACTTCACCCCATCACAGGGAAGATCAAACTACTTCAGAAGCGCAGTGGTTCTCGTTACAGAGTTCCTCGTACAGTCAGCTCATACTAAGAAACATGTTCCCACAAACAATTCATGTACTGATAAGTAATTGTAAATGCCTCGATGTACGCATTTACAAACCAGTCGCCACAGAGAGGACACTCCAAAATCGATTCCACTCGAAAAATAAAGGGAGGGTTAGGGTAGCGACGGTGACGCGAAAAATGAAAAAAAAAAACATTCGAAAAACAGAGGGGAGGAAAGGAGAGAGTGAGCATGGAAGGGTGAAATCGTTATATCCGCGGAACGGAAAATCGGAGAGTATGCAGAAGTGGGGCGCGGGAAATTTCCAATAAAGGGAAATCTAGCGTTCGGTGCCCAATAACAAAGCAATAACTATCGACGATGCGCGCACCGCTATTATACGCGTCTCTGTCGGCATCCACGTAAACGCGGCTACGTGACGGCGTGGCTCGGTGCAATTGCATCGGCCACCACCCCCGCGCTCCCCACGCGCCGCTGCAACGCATCGTTGCACACCCTGCCCGCCCGCCTGCATATTGCAACGCGCGTTCCTTCGACGCGTTGATATTCCACGGGCAAACATTTGAGTCACAATCATCGCGAGATAACTAAGTTAGCGTGAGACACTTGCCGTCGCGGCATGAATATTGCATAACGATAGGCGAAGGCCAGAGACTTAAGGGGATAAAGGTAGTTGATTTTATCGTGCGGTGCTTGCTTTCGTTTCTAGAGCCTTGCTATCCTTTTTTTCTGCTCGAGAGAATTTACGTTTGGGGATATTGCGGCAGTTTTCAATACCGATGGAATTTGGAGTATTCTTATGTTGGAGATAGTTGGCAAGAAAGTGTTTAAGTTGAAAGATTCTCAAGTATAATTCTGATTGAGTAGAGGAAGAGTAGTGAGTTAGTTTGGTGTTCGTTTTCAAAACTGGCTTGGGGGTTGATATGTGGGAAATGTTATAGGTTCTATGGAAGCTGTGTCTGGACCCAGAATTGTGTGTGTATTACCAGTTGCATGCAGATGGAAGTCGAGGTGCTAAGCCTGCAGAGCTTGCACTGAATACGTAACATCAAGCAGGAACTGATTTAACAGAATTATATTCATTACCAGAGTTGACTCTAATTATAGTCCTCTAATTTGCTAGTCAGTACAATAAAATACCCTCTCAATGCTCTCAAATTGTAAATAATTCTTACAAACATCAAAATGCATATTCCTAAAGAACTTCTAATTTTAAAACACAAGATACAATATCTCAGTACGTACTTCTGTTAACAAACATATGCTCCACAAACTTGACAAGACACGAAAACTGACTTTCAAACACCTCAAAAAAGAACATTGCCCATTTCATCGCAGAATATCGAAGTAGAAGCCTCCTCACAAAAAATCGTGAAAATATGAAATCCACCTCTACAATTTACCATCGCTATAGTTCTATTTAATTTCACGATTGCAAAATTGTCCGTTCAGGATCGATGTCCCTAAAAACGGTTAAATACACAGAAAAAAGTCAGTGGATCATGATATACGAGAACCGAGCTGACCGCGAAATCGGCTAGTAAAGCGGAGAATCGATATCAGAAGCGGCGTAGACTGTCGATGGGAGGTCGGTTCGAATCGATGCCACGGTTTTCGCGTGAAAGCACGCGCGTGTGCGCGAGCGAATCACGGATGCGTGAAACGATCCGGATTTCGGGACGAGATCGCCGCGTTACACGCTGGAACATCCGGTTCGGTCTGTTTATTGCGCGGCCGCGATCGCACGGTTTGTCGCGTCAGGAAATGGAATTGTTAGGGGCGCGTTATACACCCTTCGTCAACCAACCCCGATTTTTTTCCTATTCTGCTGGCTTTTTTCCCCCGCGAGCTGACCACACGTGCCAGGAAATATCCCGTGGAATATGGCACGTCCCTGTAACATTGATCTGGATTGACATTTGCCAGATGAGCGAGCTTTCAATTTTTTCGGGGATTTCTCTGTTCTGGTATTCTTTCTTCTGGCGGCATAATTGAAATTATTTGTAATGGATTATGTTATATAATAATATGCGAATGTTCATGCATCGTGTTCAGAAGTTCGTTGAAGTAATATTCAGAAAATGAGAAATCTCTGTTTATAATAAGTTCTGTTTTTCCAGCTACCTTTATAAATTTGTTCAGGAGTCAGGAGATTGAAATTCGTCAGTATTTTTTTATTATATTTTATGTAAAGAGTTATTTGAAACTGATGTAGTTTAAATTGCAAGTAAATACACAATTGCATTGAGGAATGAAGTATAGTAAAACAGGGAAAAGAAGCTTATAATTTCAGTGAAACAAAAACAGTGGAACAGACGCAGACGTCGCTGACGAAGAAACGAACCCCCCGAAAACGTCGAAACCCCATAACGCTCGCCCATTGCACCCACCCAGGCGACCAATCGTCAGGCTTCGGATGACCTTCGCTTATTTAATTATTGATTGCGTCTTCCCACGCATTTTCCATTTGTCTGAGCGCTATAACTCCCTAAACTTTCAAGAATTCCTTTCAGTATACTCAGGATTGCGGAAATGTTACGTCAACCTCTATTTAAATACACAATACAATCCTTCACTAGTCTCCCAAGATATACTTCAATTGACGATTATTGAACAAATTAGAGAATCAACTGGAGCTGGCAATTTTAGAAAACAGTTACTTCTTTTAAAGCTAAATAACTGATTATACTTAGTACAGTGTTCTTGAATGAAATGACTTTATACTTAGCCTTGCTTAAACACCCACTATTCATTACGCCCTATTACAAATCCACGTATAATAAAAACATCTTGAAAATTCCCTCTCTGACAGTCACCGTGTTAATACACAAATTAAGGGCATCTGTCTAAATTTTCCATATAGATAATCATCCATCCAAGCAAAGACGTGTCAAGGATCTCTGTCAATCCCTAAAGTCCTCCACACGAGTCCAAGGCTCCCCTCGACTCTCGAATCCTCAGAAGCATTATCTCTCGATCACCCAAGGCTCGATCCACGTTAGATAAAAGAAGTCGTTCGCGTGTCGGTCCACCGAGGAACCGTCGAAAACCCTCATCTCGAGAACCTTTCGATCTGTCGTCGACGTGCCCTCTGATGATCCCGAAACCATCCCCGTGCCATCCATCTATCCGACCGCCGCATAATAAGCTAGTCGAGGGCTCGGGACCTCGTGCCTCCCAATCACGTGAAGGGTGCGATGGGGCGAGGGTCCCAGATGCGACGGGGAGGGGGATGAACGGTGTTTTTCGTTAGAGTAAACCGGGGCGGTCTGTTGGGGGTGCTGCATCGCACACGCGGCATTTATGCGAGAATAAAACAGGCCACCCTCGCGCTACGCGCCATTTTTATCGTCCTCACCACGCCCGCGACCAAGCCCCATCCCACCACGACTCTCTCGGTCAATCGTCCGCTCCTGGTCACGACCGCGTGCACCTCGATGTGTGCAAATAACGGGGGATGCTTCTCGCTTTGCCTTTTACCATTTTTGTTCGTCCTGTTTCACGCGGGAACGCTCAATCGGAGATTTTTTTTTTTTTTGGCTACGATTTTCGGCTCTGTTTGATGGATCTTTATGCTTGGGAGCTTTGTAGCGAGGTGTATGGTTTTGATGGCGCACCAGGTGCTGGGGGATTTGATTTCGTTGGAGCTTTAGCTTGTATAATTGGAAGCTGAGATGAACGCAGAGATGGAGAGAAACTGAATTATATAGGATTGTAGAAGAATAAAAGGGAACGAGGGAAACAGTGATGAACATTTTATTTAATTATAGGATTTAATTTGTTTAGATTGGATAGTTCGTGATCAATGTTCTGAGCCACTGTCGATTCGAAATAATAAAAATCTATAGTGCTATTATAAAACCTGAAGAGCTAAGATCAACGAAACTCCAAGATTCCATTAGTCCACGCCATTTCGTTTCAACATTTCGCCAACACCAATTCTCATGTTCCCCATCTATTCCCGTAATTGGTATTTCCTGCAATTACACGAGCATCGAACCGTTTCTCGCACGACGCTTTTTAAGATCCTCGTAACGTTGTCACGAAAGCGAAGGGAAGACTCGGGGTGTGCTCTCTTAAACAGGATACGACGATCCGTCATTACACGGGGAGGATAGCATCCCCCTATTAGCATATTATAATGATTATAATGCATACACAACAGCACGGCGGGTAATAAGATAGAGAAGTAACAGTCATCACTTGTAATCTCTTTGGCAGACTATACAACGAGGATAATCATTGTTATACGTATAAATTTTTGATTTCCCTTATTAATCTCTGGTAAACAATTGATTCCCCAGATGTGCTATTATGAAGAGGATTATTCGAGGAACTTTATGCTGAAATAGTACGTTATTTTGATCGATTGACATGGTTTGATTGAATGATTTAAAATGTCTACTTGGGTTAGGTACACTATTAATTGCGATTATGAAATAGGAACTGAAGATTCACAATTATTAAACTTATTGCAAGTGGAGTAGTTCTTCACAAATTCGACATGAATACTTTCACAGCTGCTTATAGTCTCTCGTTTAACTACTTACTGTAAAATTCCTAGAAAATCGAAGGATATAATGTATTCAATTGTACTCAGAAAAAAAAGTCTAAAGAACACGTTCCCTAATTAGCAATCGCTTAATTCACTTTTCAATTGAAATCAACCGGGGGCACACGCGACCGAATAAAAATCCCGTGGCCCAGTCGAGCGGAAAGTGACAAAACCAAAAAAGACTGTACGCCACGTCCCATCGGGGCTCAAACAGAATTAACCTGAAACGTGTCAGTGAAAAATCAAAGCGTGATCGTAAAATCGCTGGCAACGAGCAAGAAACGAAACCTCAAGACCGCTTCACTGTTATTGCGAGCCTCAGTCGCGGCCAACGATCCGGCAAAAAATTAATATTCGCTCCAGCGACGCTTAGAGTCGCCCACAACAGTCTAGCCGTTCCATTTCTCTGTTTTACCTGCCCGCGATCGTCCGGAAGAGTAGAACGAAACGCGAGCTCCCCGCCACGGATTAGCGACGTGACCAGCCATCGATCTCGTTTTTCATCTTCTTTTTACTGGAACAGGTTTTCTAGTAAACCGATCGTCGACGAGCACCAGGCGCCATAATAAATCGCAATGCTTCCGCGAAAAAATTTCACCGATGCCCTCTGTTGCTCCTGCGTCCCTTCACCCCTTCTCCCCTTACCTTTTTACCCCCTGGTCATCCCCCTTCGCTCAGGAACTGGTTCCACGTGGCGGGAACCCGAGGCTCGTCGAAAGTCACGTGTTTTATTCAAACCATAAAGAAGAAGCTGGATTTAACGGCTTTAGCCTCTTCGAAAATATACTGATGTGTATACCTGTTTCTTCGGGTCCTCAATTTTTTGGCTTTATTTTCCTTAGGATGGAGGAATCGGAGTTCATTTCAATAGAAATTAATATACTAATAGGTATTTAGAATATTTTTGTTAATGTGTCTGCGATTATGGAACCGTGATTTCGAATTTCCCGCTTTGCATGGAGACGATATTACGTGATATAAAAGAGATTACAGCTAACCCAAGCTAGTACAGAAGTATCTAAGAGGTTTGAAAAGTAAACTCAAACTCTGTTACTGAGCACACTTATCACAGAAACAAATTTCCAACACTCTCGAAGTCCCTGCCTAATTTCGAGACATAGACTTATAACGAGTCTAACTCGTACCTAGATCCCAAGTCCTTAGGAGCTCTTTTCTCATCCCCAACACCATTTCTAAACTCCCCTTTCACTCGACTGACCCTTCCTTCCCATAAAATCCTAGAACAGAAAATCCTAGGCCACGGTAGCCGAGGAACGCGCGGTTTTCTCACCGTTTCCGCGTCGAGGAAGTTAAACAGCTGCGATAAGGATCACACCCGCCCACCTTAATTTTCATAGCGAATAGCGGCCAAGCGTTTGTCCATTAAATCCCGCCATTTTAGATATCGCAGGAGGGGTGTCTCGGTTCGTTTCGCAGCCTAAACATGTACATACGGTGTGCACGCTGGAGAGGGGTGGCGAAGAGGCGCGCGAGGCCAGCCAGAGGGAAGCGCGTCGCGAAAGTGAGGGACGGTGGGACAGAGAGGGCGAGAACAGCCGAGCGGATAGAGAGGGAGGAATAAAAAGTAAGGCGCTATCGCAACGAGGAAGTCGACGTTTCGCGGTTGCGTGCTCTGCACGGGCTGACGTCAGCCAAGATGGCTGCCGTCGGCCCTCTCCATCATCGCGGGACACGCACACGCACGCGACACGCGCTCCTACTCGCGTAGGCGCGGTGACACTCGCAGAACTTCCGGGCCAGATTAAGCGATTAAGCCAGTGGTTGGGACTTGGGGAAGGGGTTGGGAAAATCTTGAAACGCTGGGACTGTGAAATGACTGAAAGATTGTGAGACGTCCTCTCTGGGGTATCTCTTTGAGATAGTGGGTCTGAGGCATGGATTTTGCTGTGTTAGGAAAGGAAGGTATAGGTCTGGGTTAGGTCACCTGGAAGAAGACGTCTTGATGCCAATCAAGTGGTTTCCTGTCTCCATTTCTCTCTCTGTCTTTCTGAGACGTTAAAAGGTTCTCCAGAGTTGACTAAAATATCTCTGAAACAATACAGCATTCTCTACTGAAGCATTGAGGTCCTCTATTATGTGTATCTAAATCTTCTGATTCTCTGGATATGTTTAAGACCTGTCAAAGGCACTTGGATATTTCTCTCTAAGAAGTGTGTCTATAATACTAAACCTTCTCCATAAGACACTGACGGTGGAATGTTCTTTTGAGAGGTCGAAGACACCTTTAAGGTAGTGTGTCTTCTTCCAAGAGGTTGAAATAGAGACCATCCTCTATACCTATGTGTTTCTCCATTTACAGATATCCTTTTCAAAGTATTGTCGAGTCCAAAAGTCATTAAGATATCTCTAAAATACTAACATCTCTTTCTCTAAATTACTGAGGCGGACCTTTCTAAAACACTGAGGTGTCCATATAGAAAAATAGTATATCTCGCTGGAAAGCGAAGAGATGTTCCTCAACAGCATTTAGTCTTGGAAACTCTCTAGTCTTTTAGAGATTCTAGAAACCCTGTTTAGCCTGTTTATCGCGTGTTGCGAGTGGATATTTCAGATACCCGTGGATCTAGCCTGATTCACGGTCATAGTCTAGATAGACAGGCATGTTCCGGGAGAGATAAGGGGTAGCGTTAGGATTGTGAAGGATTAAGATCGATAGGAGCTCGATGGTTCGTGCAGCTAGACACGAAATGGAGAAGGCAGAATCATGTCAAGAGATAGTAATGATACGTACAATTTGCATTCACGATTTTCAAGGTAATCTCGATGGGACTATCGATCTTTTTCAAAGAAGAATGTATCTTTGGAGCTTGTCGAGATAATTGTATTTAAAATAAAATGAAAGTCTATTTTTTCTTTTCATCCAGAAATAAAAGAAATATTAATTATTTTCGTGATACTCTTTTGGCAGTTAATTATTTATTTAATGTTATTGTAATCTTTCGGGGAAATAGTTCAGGTGATGCAAGTAGTATAGGCAGCTGTGTGAAACGACAGCCATAAGTAGAATTATAGTTTCCAGGTTCCGCGAGAATCAGCCAGTAAGTAGAATCAGCCCAAGTTTATTCACAGTCAGACTCTAACAAGTACGCTCATACCTCTAGTTTATAACTACAGTTCAACGTGTATAAGATAATTTGCTCAAAGTTTTCAGAAGCTTTTATAGCCAAGAATTTAATAAATTTATTATTTGCAGATAATTGCTACTAATTACTCGAATAGTATACATTGATATTTCATGAATGCTTGTTCACAAGAAAAGTGGAACTAAAGATATCTGATTCATTATGACTACTAGTACATAAAAAATGGAAAATTAATTTTTTTTAAATTATTACACTTTTTAACGACCACTTTTAGTGCATCTTTACTAGATTCTTTACTCTATTTATACTTACATATAATAGTATAGTATGAAATTTCTGTATGAATTTCTTCTTTGTTACATCGAGAAACACATAAGCAATTATCAAGTATCATTACAGTATATTACTCCGTGTCATACTTAATTTTTGTAAATCAATCAACGTGTGTAGATAGGCGAGAAGTTTCTGCTTCCATTCAGAGTGATTCGCGATGCGTTAAATAAATGGTCACAAGAGAAAAAGATAAAAATTAACGAAGGCGGGATTTCCAACAGCAAAACACGCAAACGGTAGCTGTTTGAGCGACAGCATTTCAATCCAGAGCAGAGCAACAATTTTAAGAAAAATTAACTAGTCGCTTCCTGCAGTGGCTGTTATTATTTCTGCCACATTGTAATCTCGACGACCAGCGGGAAAATTCACAATCCGGTATTCCAAGAAACTGACGCTCCGATTGCGGAACAAACGAATGGTGAACTAGCATTGCTATGTTGTTACGATTATTATGACAAACAAATGATAATCTGTTGAAACAAGACTAATGTCACTTGGTATGGAATAATAATTCTCTGTGCATGGAATTAAGAAATGGTTATCCCAACTCGAGGGGAGCCCTGCCCTTTTTATACGCTATATGATTACTGTAACTACTTGCAAAGTGTTTATACAATCAACTATATAACTATATATAATTATATATTTTTCCTAATGTTATATTTTCACATGCCTTTAGCATTGTCTGTACATTATTTAAGCCACTGTATAGCAACTAAGGGTTATCGAATGAAATTATTTGAATTTATGTTTTAAAGACAATATTTAACAACAGACAAGAATATGGAAATTGACTATTTCGAAAATTTATTAACATTTTTCTTGCATCCCCGTCATTTTTCTTACGTTCTACTTTATTAGACGTCAATTTTGCATGCGGTTTTTTGAGGTTCAATTTCTAGAAGACTTAGGATATTATCAGTGGCAGATGTTTATTTGTCGACGACTCAGCCATGTTCAGCGATGCTCATTAGTATGAAATCGTTTTTGCTACCGACAACAGACGGATAATCTCGTACGATAAATACGATCCTGGCTTATGTTTCGCAATAAATAAATCAGTGGTTCGCGTGGAAACTGTGGATACGCGGGACGCGAATGCTGTTTGCAGCAGCCTCGATCTCGCGATACCGATTGGTAATCAAAAGTAATTGCATACGGGACTCTTTTCAGTTTGCTCGTTTCTGGCATGAGCTCCGCGTGATTGAATTTATAATAGCCTTTGATTCGTCGAACAGACACCGTTTGCAATTTCGCGTTGCATCTGTCGTGCCCACATCTTTTTCTAGTAAAATTTTTAACTATACCACGAATGATCCCTTGATAATCTTGATCGGCTGACATTTGAAATTAGAGAGGAAACGATGTTTCATTAGAATTATCTAATGACACTTTATTGTCCTTAATTGTAGCATTTACTGACTTTTAAATGTAGGCAATTACATAAAATTGTTGTAGTAAGAGAAATAATTTTCTCAGTGACTTGAAATCTCCAGATACTAACATTTTTATGTTCTTCTGTATTTCTATTGTTACATAAGTAATTCTACCATTAACAGTATTCAATTTATTGAATCTTCTTCTTATTAATTAATGCATGAACACATTTTGAATTGACATTAATAAACTCCATGCAGGGGAATAGACTGCACAAGCATAAAAAACATGGAGAAATTAAAGCTACCACGTGTAAGATAAGATAATTTGAGCGTGATGAAAATATTCCACTAATTTTCAAGAATATCATCTTTATACTACTTTGTAAGCAGTTTCTTGGATATAAAAAAGTACTCCAAAACCATCTTAAAATAATTCAATCACCATTACTTCTCAAGATTCATCGCAGGACCCTAAAAACCCTTGTCAAAAAGTATCGAAACACCCTCTAAATAATTCCACACGATTCAAACCAGTCAATCCTGCAATCTCCAGGCAACGACAAGCAATCTTTCCAACACAATCCCCAAGAGAAAGATCGAAAGCCCAGCCTGGCGCAGCTAAAAGCTGCTCACACGTTTCTCCTCTCTCACGTACGATCCAATCGCTAGCGCATCTCACGAGTAATTCGAGTCGATCATAATTCTCCTTCAGCCGGCGAGGCCAGGCCGTTTAAACAGCGCCGTTAACGAAAATTTAACGGCGAGTTAACGACGCGACACGCTGAGCCAGTAACCCATAAATGCGTGCACCAGGGGTTGGACGAGGCCGATACGCGAGAAAGAGAGTGGCCTGGAAGGCAGAGGAGCAGAAGGGAAACGAAACAAGAGGAGAGCAAGAGAGGAAGAGAGAGAAAGATAGAGCAGGGAGGGAGAAATCTGCGAGCGCCACCCTTTCGTATGCAAATTCTGAAACACCTGGAGGCAAAGGTCGCATGCAAATCAGCCCCGTGGCCATCTGATCGGGCCCCGACCGCGGCTCCCGCTGCAAACACGTGTTTTTTACAGCCTCCGAAAATCATGTCGGTAGCACGGTTTCCTTTTTCCTCCCCGCTCCTCGTCGTCGCGCGAGATTTCGACTGTCTCTTCATGCGATTAGTACGCGTTTCGCCTGTGGACAATTTGCCAGATAAATATCAATTTATAGACAGAGTTTACGGTAGGGTAGCAACGGCCATTATGCAGGGGGTGGTTTATCAAATTTTTCCCCTCGCTTGACTGCCGCTAATTCTCCTCTCTGTTTGACGAAAAAAATCCCCAGGAAATGGCAACGAACTCAACTGCACCGTTCGTTAGTCGACCATCGAGGCGATTAAATTTGCACGGATTTGCCATTTGATGCGTTCCTGCGTTTGATGTGGTGGAGAACTGCGTTTTTTTTTTTTGTTGGGAGATCGTTGGTATTTTTACTGTTGCTTAAAATTTGTTCGGTTTATTTATTCTTTTTTGACGGGAAAATCGATGTTTCGGCAGCTAGAAATACATAGTAATCCTGCTATTCCCAACTGACGATGATACTTTATCGTGATGTAGGTGAATCAATACTAGATAAAGTGAGTAAAAAATTCAATTCTTTTTCGATATCTGACTGAAAGTTTTATAATCGTAACACAATTATAGATCAATCGAGCTTTTTTACTATATTTAAAATTGTTGTTGGTAGCTACCAATAAGCTCATGTCGAGAAAGTACTGCAATCGTCTCGGCAGACTTTGGGAAGAAGAGGGAGATAATTTAGTGGTTTTATTCCATGTCGCGCAAGAGAAACACGAATTCAAGGTGAGAATTAATGACCAGTAATTTTCCGTGATCGAAGATAAGCCCGTCGATCCTCCGTTATAATTGATCAACGATTGATCGCCGTGAACGCGGAATCATCTATTTAGATGATGCATTCGAGTCGTGCTCGAGTCGCGGAACTAGTAGGACGGCCTGTTTATTATTCACGCGACCGTATCTTCGATTTTTCTCCTTTCGTCGTCGGTCATTCGAAATTCATCGACTAAGGCTCGAAGACAGCACTTTTTAGGCAGCAACCGTGGCGTCTAACAAATCAGTGCGCGATTAATTATGGAGATTACCCGAGCTAGTAGGCACGAAGTAAATTACTCGTTGGAAATAAGAAGCAGTACCAGTTTGAAGTTGAAACAAAAAGGGGAGGGGAATAAATTGACTTGCGGAATAAATTCCTAAGCTATCATGAAGAAACTGTCTTCGATCTCTGTGCGATATTTTGCACCGTTCCAGTTCATATTAACTGGAAATGTAAATTTAGTACATTTTCAAAGAGCAATGGATAATACGTTTACCATTGCAATCATATTTTGTATTCTTAGCAGAATTATTTACAGCAACTCAACTAATTCGTATATGAGAATTTAAATTCATGTTTTTTCACATTTTCACAATATTTTATGTTAAAGTTGAGGAAACTAGGCGAAAGTTGAATACTAAAGTTCGTAAGAAGATAAAATCCATGGTAATAATTTCTATAATTAAATAATACTCTGAATACACCAAAGTCTAAATTCCTGGGAATTATTTTCATCTAGAAAATCTAGGTTCGTTTTCCATTCTTTACAACTTGGAATTATCATTACTTTTGTTATTCCAATAATTGTCGATATTACCTTCAAATTCTTGCAAAAGGAAAATAAATCGAGAATGACGCATATAAATGAAACTTGCGTAAAGACTAGGACAATGTAAACCGCATCCCTCGTTAAATGTACACGTATTCTCCTCGCTACAAAAGATTCATAAAACTCGAATTTAGTGGCCCTTACTTAGAACATTTTCAAGCTTCCGTTTCGCACCGCCCCCCAGAAAAACAGACGACACAGAATGTACGACATGCGCAGGGTGGTCTCGCGACGAGGAATCTTTCCAATTACCCCCTTTTAATTGCCCGTTTCGCGGGCATTCCTCGTCCCATTGCGAAGGCGCGTTCATTTCATATGCAGGCATTTCGAATGCAAATACACGTCCGGCAGACATATTAATTCCTGACATCTTTCCACCACCTGAAGGGGCGAAACTCGGGACTTTTTGTCCCTGGCCACAGGCGCTGGAGGAAGGTAAAAAGAAGACGTGGACGTCGCGACGTTGTACCGTGCCCTCCACCGCTCCGTACGCGGCCCTGCTTTCTAATTATTCCCTTCGTTAACGACCCCTGGGCCCCTTAATTGGCCGACGTGACGATACAAATCGTAGTTTCTTCCATACATATGTATGCGCGATGTAAATCGGAGTAAACGCCGCGATATGAGCCAGGCCCTGCTTGGATAAAGACGTCACTCGAGGGGGGCTGAGGGTACCCTCGCGAGAACTCGTTAATTATGCGCGAGACGCGCGCGTGTCGATTTTTCTACTGTCTTCGAAGACTCGGAGAGCCTCGTTGCTCGGTTCTTCAACTCTTTCGAGCGAAAGATTGGCTGCTTGAGACGTGTAGCAAAATTAATTGGCAAGATACTGTCTCGGTGCTCGAACAAGGAAGATTTGAGATTGTGAAACTGTTGCAACTTTTTGGTTGAAAATAAAGAAAGCGGAATTGATCTATCTTGTCTGGCAAATGCATTTTCCCTCGTGCAACGAAGTTCTTGTTTTTCCCTGCGCGAGAACTGGCGAGGGTCAGACACGGCTGATAGACACGAATTAGACTAAAATACAGTTCGAAGTTCGGCAAGTTCGACCCTCCTTGGCAATTATTGATCTGATAATAGTTGTGGAGAAGGGGTAGGAGAACTGGTGCACACGATTCCCTTGGCTAAGTTTGTTACGTGCACGAAATGCACTTTCAAGTTTCCACCGGCTGCAAGCCTCTTTTCGACCGAAATACGCTTCTTGTCAGTTTGAATAATTAAAACGTCCGTCTGATCGCGTTGACGCATGTGCTTTCACTACTTAGGAGAAAAGATGTAGAAAAGATTGGCGTGGATAGAAACCGATCGTGAGAGATTAAAGAAGCATGTTGTCTTTGTAAAAAGTTTTATAGCGTTTGATGGGCGTTTTATTAGAAAGTCTGAACAGAATTATTTACCATAAAATTCTAATTGCAGTGTTTATTGTTTCTAATAAAACCAGTGAAATGGTATTCGTGAAAAATGAAAAGACATTAGTGAAGTTATTTTCTTCAAAGTTATGTGCTACAAATCACCAGCAAATAGACCACTTTTCGTGACTACTAATTCCGTTAATACAACTCTCGCTTTCTATTCTTTAAAAATGGTCTGAGCTATGTAGCTCACTTATTTCAATAATTGGAATATAATGGTTCGTGAAATTACTTAATTAGAAGTCTTTCCTGTGCTATTATAGTTTACTTCGTGATAGTTTAATCAAGTAAGGTACTCATAGAAAAACAGCTTACTGGAAATTAATAGAGCCTTCATTCTTATCTCCGAGATCAAAATGGCTTCTGATTACACGCTATGAAACAGTGTTATGATATAGGTTGTAATGATAAAAGCTTTCCTACAGGTTCAAATAAACACTTGCTTCACAAATGAAATACTGATACGATTTTCAATTCCTATGTAACTTATATCTTCTACTGATACCACGAATACTTTTCAGTCTATAAAAATAAGTAGTAGACACGAAAAAACACTTTTGACTCATATTCTTCATATTTCAGAAAACTAACAAAAGAGAATGATCCATCACCTAAACGAGCCAAAATCTATCCAATTCTTATATTTCCCATTTCTCCATATCCAACTGTAAATTGAGAATATCTCCTGAGCCGAATCTAAAAGTTTCTTTCACCTCAAAATTTCTGAGCCTCCTCTCCTATCTCCTCCCAAGCTTTCACGACTTGAAATCAATTACAAACTTAAAGGATACACGAAACTACTATTTATACAACTTGACTTTATCTCCAGTTAAAGTCAACGATCACAAAACGAAAAAACAGCTCCAAAAGACTCAGATTATAAACGAGCTTATATCGAGACAGAACGTTATTGACGCAGTGGCGATTCATAAATCGGCCACAGCGGCGAGTACAGTTACACAGGGCTGGCTAACAAATCAATTTTTGTCGTCGAATGACACTTTTGCACCGATCTGCGTGAAACGTCTCGTAACATTATTATTCCTCCCCGATTCCTTGGGGGCCCATACGCGTTTATCGCCGTTGCGTGCGCCAGTGCCACATGACGCCCAGGAATTTTTTAATGGTGTCCCATTGCGCGGAGGTTCGTTAAATTTCACGGAGAAATATGGCTCGTTCTTGCGTGCGCGCCATCCTCGACCGTAAAGACGCGGTCGGACCTTAAATTTTTCCTAATAAGGGGCCCGGCTATCGGTGTCCACTATCGTGCCCTCTCGCTATTGTCCCGTTAAGACGCCGTAATCGGGGCCCCGTTCGAGATAACACGCGTAATTAATTATCCAAGCGCGAGAAGTTTATCCGCGGGGACAGTTACGAAGTGTGCTTTTAGGAACTCCTATCGATTTCTTCGACTCTTCGTTTCTCTCCTTTTTCGAGGTTCTATCGTCTCTGGCTGCGCGGGGCCCAATGACGGCGCTTTATCTTCGAAGAGTGAGTATTTAGGGCTCGTGATTGTGGAGAATTATTTGACGTAGTGGTGTATAACAGTGGTTGGAAGTTTGAGGATAAATTGAGAGAGTAATTTGTAGTGATATTTTTTTGAAATGAGGAAAGTTGGATTCTGTTTAGGTGACTGGGCTTGAGTTTTACTGGTGTATGTTAATTGAGGGTATAATATGTGTTAAATATAAGAGTGATCGTTTCTTTTGTGGTGTTGTAAGGGTATCCATCTGTTTCTTAATTATTTTATTCCTAGCTCACTTTTCTTCAAGAATTATTCTCTACTAAGTAAACCAAGCGACTTAAAACGCAGTCTATCCTTACAGAATAATTAATATTCCTTCAATCTCCCTACCACCTCTATATCCACGTATCACACGTGACAAAAGATCGAAACCAGCCAATGAAACGAAACAATCTACCTCATTCCAATCACGAGAGATCCTCAAGGCTCCTCATAAGAAGCTATAAATACCCTCGTCAATCCCATGCTAAAAATTGACGCCAGTTTTGAAAACAAGCGTCGAGCGGAAGCCGAATTCTATAAAGTGACGACAAGGAGATGACACTGAAGGTTCCCATCGTACTTTTTTTTATTTCGATTGGACCAGGGCTCACTCGAAATAAACATGGAGAACGTTAGATTAACGCATTCCACCGTCACGGCGTCCAAGGGGGAATTATCCAGCGGGCGTAAATCATGGCATTGAGACGCGAGGGCCGCTCATCGAGTCATTGGCCCCCGGTTTTATGACGACCACGCGGAACGTAAATCGTCCTCTTTATTGTAGCACGGTTCTGTTTGCGCGACGCGTCTGCCTGGCCTTTCGAAATCATGGCTCCTCGAGGAGCGAACCTGTCGCGGCAGTTCCTTGGCCCTAGCCCTCCCAAACCTGATTTTGAACGCTTCCAGTAATCAGTGTCATTATGCCTTCGAGCCCTTTCCTGACGAGCAGACACACTACTCTCTATTTTTAATTGGCGTTGAGAAATTTGAATTGCTAACTTCCTCACGGGCCTACGGGTATATTTAGTATCGATATGATTTAAATGTATAATGAGATTTGTTAACACTCCGCTGGTGTGATCATGATTATTCTACTTTCACTGGGGAACTATAAATACTCAAATTTAGTTACATTAGTATTTCAGCTTGTCTCTAGAATAAGTGCTTCGTAAGTTCTGTAAAGATTGTTCGATTGCTTTCAAATTTCATCATTCTGACGCTTGTGTCTAGTAAAGTTAAGTCTGATATATTTTTATTCTTGAAAGTTGGTAGTGGCTGGAGTGATTTCATGCTGCTAATGACTATCATATCTCGCAATATTAATATCACACTAGCTGAGGGTTAATTGACAGACCACGATGATTCGAACACGAAACCAGATCTCACAGTTTTTTAATTATCCCTCTCTCTAATTAATGATAAAGATCGTATCACCTTCAATTTCTTGCCAGTCACATTTCCAGTCGAATCAGTGACAACAAAGACGCGCTCCACCTCCTTTCCTCCCCTCTTCGTCTCTTTCGTATCTTTCTCTTCCTTTTTTTCCTGTTTTTCGAAACGACACCACGCACACGAGCGAGAGCCTCTAGCTTCAGCCCGTCACGTCGACGACTGGTGTGAGCGGCGAACCAACGTCCATAATTAATGATAATTGTTCAACTAGCTTGATGACTTTAATTAAAGGCAGTTCTGCAATTCCGCGCGTTGCCGGCGTGCGTACTCCCATTTTTCTTGTCTTTTTTTCCCCCCTCCACTGTGCACGCACTGTCCCTCCCCAGTGGACCCTAGTAGCCAGTTTTCCACGAGCCAGCTTTGAACATTTCAATTGTAGCAGCTATCTGGATGAGTCGAAAACAAGAGGCTTTTCATTCCTGTCTCTCTATAAGCTCATGACTTGAAGTTACTTAAGAAATTACGAAGTATATGACCTTCTACATGTTTCTAATAAACATACAGGATAATATAAAAAAATACAAATCTATTCTGTTCTCTAAAAATATTCTATAAATCTATTCTCTTACGTGCCTGTGATATATATTACAATTTTTAATACTATTATATCCTCATATCAACATAATGAATTACATATGGTTTGAAGATTGATTTCAGAATATATTTCGCTGTGTAATTGCCCATGGATCGCGTGAATTAACCCCTCTAACGATTTCTTCGGGGAGGCTCGTTAGAAGGCAACGCCGATCTCTTTACCCGCACGCCCTGTTATTTCCACGCGGCTTTTTCCCCCATCCCTCTGGTTTTGTTTTTCCACGAGCCATAGTGCTCGTCGATGATTCGTTAACAGGGAGGAATCCCTTACTGTTCATCCTGTAATTTTGTTGCCCTCCCCGACGCGCTTAATTCTTACCGACGTCGCGATTATCGGTTGCAGAACTGTTTCGCGATTGATGGTAGCCTCGGGGATGAGCGGTTAATGAATTAACTTGTTGCTGCTGATTCGATAACCGCGCTCTAGACACGTGCGGCTCAACGACCACTGTGCACGTAACTTTTCGGTAATTTCAAGCCGCGGAGTTGCCTTATGATTTTGTCCAGATGCAGGCCTCGGAACTCGAGGAGAACCTGTATTAACTAATTATTGATTGAAGGGGTATTCGATGGTAAATTCAATGAGTAAGCGTATTGAGAGTTGAATTGATTCACTTCGTGAGATGTGAAGTGGGAAGAGTAATGATGGAAATTTATGTTGCGCGAAAAATTCGTGATATGACTTCTTATAGAATTTGCATAAAGAGAATCAATGGGATTACTATAAATAATGGCTTCTAAGTCATAAAGCAGTGCTTATATCTATTTTCTCTTATATGTTTTGTAACAACTAATCAGTATTATTCAAAGAGTGGGATATAGATAGATCTAACTATAAAGAGAAAGTGTTTAACTAAAGAGAAGGTTTTGACTCGAGTTAATTAATAAAAAATTGAAAATCAACACCAAGTGCTGTTACCCTCGAACAATCCTCAGTAGATTATTCTTCATACTGAACAATGTATCACGCCAGCCTTGATATTTGGAGCATAATCTGCCACGGATGTGACTGGCCGTCACGAAGCGAGAGATTAAAACCACGCACGATTAAAAAGACCCCAAGCGACGAAAGAGATTATGGAGCCAGAAAAAAGTCCTGGGCCCGAAGTCCAGGCGTAAAAAGAACGCTATTCTGCCATGTAAACGCCTCGCCAATCACGTCACACGGTTGGCTGCTGATGCCACAGTGTCACAAAAGATAAGGCCCCACGACTTGGACGTTGAACATCCCCTGAACTGTTAACTCTCTACTTTTAAAACATATACTCTTTAGCGTCAATGCTCCCCACCTTGTCGCTGTACAAAGACTCCTTAAGATTCGGTTCATTTTCTCTTCTTCACTACCCTCTTTGACTCCACAAAACCGAGTCACCAACCCATAACCTGTTCTCAAGAACCTCTAAGCTTATACACGTCTGAGCTCCAAGTTTATCTATATCTCACTCTCTATAAGTTCATACGAATCTTACATCTGTGATTATAAGTCAAAACAGCCTATGTCACATTTTCAAAAAACTCGAGTGAAGCCTTAATTGACACCTAGAATATAAAATTAATATTTTGAGAAAGAAGAAGGACCATTAAAAGAATTTTTGCCTAAAAATACGGGTTCAAGAAGACCCAAGTCCACAAGGCATCGTTTATCCTTCTAGCCGCAGATATAGCGAACGCAGTAGTCGAACATCCAAGGAAGAAAGCAATGAAAGGTTGAAAAAAGGAGGCGACACAGAGCGCGTGAATGAAAAAGGGGAAGCAGCTAACCGGGTCAGCCGTTCTGGTGGTCCCCGACGTCGAAACGCTCAAGTTCGGAGTCCGACTTGTAAGTCAAAGTTATCGTCTGGCTTTTTTTTAGCGGTGCCCGCTGCAGCCGCGGCTCCTCCGTCGGATTCCTCTCCATCCGAGGGAGAACCCTTTTGCGCGGACGAGAGGAACGCCGCTCTCGGCCCTGCCATGTGTTTCGAATGAATTTACATGACGTCCCGGCGTGTAGCTATGTCACTTTTTGCGCGTGTGCGTGCGTACGTACGCGCACCACCGCCAGCATGTGGGCAGAGATTCCCTGCAGCGGCAGATGTTGGACCATCTTCCCGTGTGCCCCTCCGAGATACGAAACTCGCCATGATTATACCCTATCTAACCGCCGAGGGCAGGACCGTATCGTCTTGCTGGATTCCTCGGCGCCGAGGATCTACCTGATGACGTAACGAACCCATCCCCAGCAACCCTCGCCACGAATGCCGAGTCCCTTTTCGGCTTTCCCGTTTCTCGTCCTCTATTTTTCTTTCTTCGGCGATCGTGTGCTTGGATAGGGGCTCGTAGTGGACAGCGGAAGTGGGAGCATTGGGAGTTATTTCTGGTGTGTGATGATGCTGGTGGTTTGTGTTTGGGTTGAGGTTGCGGGGAGAGGAGGAATGTGGAGTAGAAGAGAATTGTAGATTTAGGGGAAAGTAGATTTTTCAATCCTCTTCGAATTATGAGCATTGGGTTTGTGGTATTCTAGTGCTTGTTTTGTTTCGAAATTGGAGCTAACGATGATAATTTATGTACACCCACTGTCGGAAGTGGATCACCTAATATTTCTAATTAAGTTTTTGTAGTGCAAACTGTATGTGGATAATTTAATTATTTAACCTTCAAGTGCACGGTTTGGGTCTGAGGAATCCATGAAGATTTAATTAAATATTAATAAGTTCGTATTTTTCGTGTGAATATAATTCTTAATGAAACTGTATTTATTAGTAGAATATAGACAAAGTGGTGGATCCCTGAAATTTTGCTCGTGCAATAGCAGGAGTATTTTCTACCCACACACTGAAGGGTTAAATCCTAGGAATTGTTAAATATTTATGACAGGTGCTTTTCCTATATTTCGATAGTTCGAATTAACTGTGTTCCTTAGTCGACGTTAAGTGCAAAGTAACTTGAACATTAAAATACTGTCCCAGAAAAACATAAGTGACAGTTAAAACTCTAGAGCATCTATCTTAAAATCAAAATATACTAGTATTGATATTTAGCTCTCTAATATCACTAATCAAAGTGCTACTGTTCACGTAATCAAAGCTCGAGACAATCAACTAAATTAAAATTCTTACTAACCACTGCACTGGGACCATGTCATATCAAGCTTCATGCACCGTCCCAAGTACACTCGAACTTTTCTGCCTCCCGAGAATTCTTACCGAGTAACTGCCACTAAGAAACATGCACACTTCCTAATCGGCATCACACCTGC
The DNA here is from genome assembly GCF_051401765.1 of Calliopsis andreniformis. Classification (NCBI taxonomy): domain Eukaryota; kingdom Metazoa; phylum Arthropoda; class Insecta; order Hymenoptera; family Andrenidae; genus Calliopsis; species Calliopsis andreniformis. Next base: position 8,737,674 of record NC_135063.1, read on the forward strand.
AACAATCAAGAAAAACCATCGATTAGTACACGCTACCGTTGCAACGTTCGATACGCTACTGGTAGTGAAAGGGGGAACACTTTAATACGCTGTTATTTTCAGGTGAAACGGCATTCGAACGAGCGGCAACGAATTTTTCGCTTTGCGAGCGCGCTCGATCGCCTCCCTCCGAAAAATGCACGGAACGGGGCGGGAAAAAAAGAGAGGGTGATGTAAATACGCGAAAAGTTGGTCAACCGACCAGCGAAATTGTATCACCGATTATTCCGTGTATTTTTCGCCGAACTTCCCACGGATTCTCTTTCCTTTTTTTTCCCCCTTCGCTCTCGTCGATTTTTCTCTCTTTTTCCTGCAACCCCGTGTCGGACAGCAAACGAATAATTCCCTCCTTTCGAGGCACAGGAAATGAGCGTGCGGTTTCACCGTGCGCTCCCACTTAATAATAATTATTGTTATTCCGAGCTGGGATATCAATCATACGGATTTCGTGACTCAACCACGAATCACGGGGACAGCGCTACTGAGCGGCGTCGTTTTTAAACACCACCGACGTCACTTTCTGACGGACGTTAATGAACATCGACCCGCTAACGATACCAGTTGGAAATTATTCATGCTGGAGAACCTTTCGAGACCTGCTATCGAAGGGAATCGATATGGAGCTGCGTCGGGGGCGGCAGGAGTCAGGGGGTTGGAAGGAAATCGTGAATGTAGACGCTAAATGTTACACATTTTGGAGGAAAATTGGCGTGGGAATGTGAACATGAGGGGTAATGATGCTGAGGGGAATTTTCAATTTTCAATGGTTTACTGAAAGGGGAAGTTGCTTGCTTGAAATTGTTTCAAATTATAAGGAGTTGCGTTGATGATATGGTTGATGCAAATATTTCAAATGATTGATAATATATCATTTCAGTAAGTAGATTCAGTTACATTGGAGCAGACGTATATATTTGATTTGTGTAACAGATTTATGATTTATGATTTATAAAATTACATGGGAAGGAACAGAAAACTTCCTAGGAAATCCATCTAATCTTTCATTCTATGTAATTCGTTCATTGTCCCTTGAATTAATCCCATGAACCACAATTAACCGTCTTCCCCTTTCACTAAACCATAAATTAACTTAAAAAAAAAAATTCTAGAAAAAATAATCTCCACCACTGACTAAAAAAACACTGTACACTACGTACTATCATTAACCCAATATACTATATATAACCCCTATTAATACTAAACGCACACAAGTGATACGAAAACCATTGACGAAGAATAACCAGTTACCCCAAACTGCCTTCGCCAATCCACTCGAATCCAAGGAATTCGCCTACCACTCCCAGGCTCACGCGATTCTCCCCGCCAACTTCCGAAGAATTTTCGAAACGTGCAGGCCTCATCGAAATCAGCCGGTTGCGCGACGCGAGGCAAAATTACATCGGAGGACCCGTGGGCCAGTGGCCTTATCCTCCATCCTGGGCCCCGCTGCCTTGCCTCCACATCATCCTCCGCGTCTTGATGCGATTATAATGAACGCTCGGTTTACCGATAACCCAACCCCATCGCGGAGGAAAAAAATAAGACGATGCTTGGACCGAAAGGGCGTGCGAGAAGGGGGAGAGGGAGAGGGAGGGAGAGGGGGTAGCGGGGCCAGAGAGAAAAAAGAAAGGAGCAAAAGGGGGCACCGAGTCTCGGGCAATAATATGAGAAGGCGGGGCGGGCTGGAATACGTAATGCGCTAAGAGCGAAGCCGAAGCGCGTCTTGAACGGAGCATGAAATTGGATTTTCGGACGGGATCGATTTGCAGCAAAAAGGCTCGTTGCTCGTTGTTGCTGTTGCGTCGCGATGCGAGAGACAGAATTACGCCTGCCGCGGCGCGCACCACTGTTGCTAATTTGAATTCACTTCGAGACGATCGTCACGTCGAGATGGAAAAAAATTACTGACGGGGCGACGTTCCCTTTCGGCCTGTCCGAGGTTGACGCGCGAGACGAACTTCTCGAAGCCCGCGCCCTCATCCTGTGTCACGCTTCGAAGTTATTATCGTTCTTTTTAAAGGCGCGTCGTTCCCTTGATTTTTGGCCAGTCGAGTCTGACAGATTTCTTACCCCTGCTTTGTTAGTCTGTTTTCGGTGATTCATTAATGGGTTACGATCTTTGATTACTGTGAAAGGAACGCGCGAACAAGGCCAGCAAGAGCGTTACCCATTCCTTTAACTGTCTTAAGAATACGAGAAAATCGTTCGTGTGAAAGCGGTTTGGTTTAATGGATACAGAATTTACTACAGAACGGTTTCATTCGTCGTTTATGTAATTCGCGGGGCAGTAATTAAATACGAGGATAATACTAGTTTGTTCTAAACTACGGATACACCTATTAAAATACGAATGTCGTAATTAGTATAGAAACGTGAACGTAATAAATTCTTTAATTTACTAAAAACGTGTTGCTCACAGGATAAAGCTTCCACTATCCTTAATTGAGTAAGCAGACCCAAACTTTCAAAGTTTCAACGGATACTGTCATTGATCCCCGAAAGTGAATATTAAATAATAGTTCCAGTAAAGGATCCAAAGTCGACCGTGTATTTGGCCTGCGCCCAGAAGGCAGTTTTCCATAAATTTCAGTCGCATCAACCCTTTACCTGTTCCCCTTAGAATAAATATTACCAGGACGGATCTACCGCGTATTATATTATAATAGCGAGGGCATACTAATGGAATCTGGGAGCACGAAGGTTCGTCAGCATCGAGGACAGCCAGTCCGAGGGTACACAGATGGTTCTTAACCCTTCTGCGCGGAAATTTGCTCGTCCTCGTGTCGAAGACCTATGGGTCGGGGGCCTATTAATATTCCTTAGACAGCGAGAGGTCCCGTGAGAAAACTCTTTAAGGGTGTTTTTCCTTCGGCTCATTAGCATAAGGCCACGATCCTCTGCTTTCTCACGGACCCCACCGCGTCTACGCTCTCGATAAACAAATTTTCGGCACTTCGAACTTCGCTCTTTACCCCAAGCAAACAATCGCGCTGTTGCTGTTTAATAATTTCGTTCGACTAAATTGACTTAGAGCGATATTCGGGATGTTTCTGTAACTCGAGAATTAATTTACTAATTGGATCCTTGTTTATGTACCTACATACTTTCAGTATATGTATGTAGAAGAATATTTCTGGATAACTAGTAACGAATTCATTTACTTTCTTTCTAACTACATTTCACAATGAATTTTATGGTTATTTTTTAAATCTGGTAGAATTTTATAAATGTAAATAATAAAAAATTTACTCTTGTTTTACTAATGCATAGATTTAGTGCTGGATTCTGATTCAAAGTCGTTCGTTCAATGAACTACGGTTAACGGTTCTCAAAAACTACCCCACGCTGTCTTCGACCCTTCGCACGAGAAATTTTCATAAAATTCCCATAAATAAGCGCGTTCGAGGTATCCTTATTTATATACAATATTTATATGCCACGCATGACTGAAACGGCAGCCCTCGTAAAATTTGAGCATAGGTATCGAGCTACGTTTGCGGCTCGAAAGGGGTGAGAAGGAAGAATAGACGAAGGCTGCCTCGACACACCTGTGAAAGATCGAATACTTCGACCTTCGGTGATCTCGTTCGAGGAACGTCAACCCTGAAGGATCAGGAGGAGGATCGTATTCTGTTTCAAAAACGGCCAGGCTTTGTGCGAATGTTGCCACTTTGGCGATGACAATGCGACTGAAAATTAACCCTTGCTAGCGAAGGTAGTCTCGTAGAAATATTTTGGTAATTTCGGTTTAAGTAGCTACAGTGATTCATGTATCTATCTCTGGAAATTGAAAGCTGAGCTTGAGATAATACATTTTGTAAATTCGAAAATTTTTGGAAAACTCTATAGAGCACTGTATTTTGACGTGAGAAGTTTTTTGTAATCGCTTGAGTGATTGTTTGCCTTCTTACTATCTAATCTTCCCATTGAGATATGCATTTCGTTGAAAGCAAGCAGTGAATTTAATCAAGGAGATTCCACTATGTAGAAATAACTTGATAAAACTATATTGCACAATTGGGTATACTTACTCCAGATAAGTGCTCGAAAAAGTAAACCTTTTTTAAAAGACATATTCGGCTAAATTATTTCATTTATTTTCATAAATGTTCGTACCAAAAAAATGACTGAATACGTGATAATTATCTCATTAATTAAGCAATATTCAAAATTATCAGTGCAGGCTCAAGAACTTTAAATATATATTATCTTATACAAATTTTTGATAATTCTAAGAATATTCATTTTTATCGGTAATCTCTACTGCTGCGCTTCATAAACAGAAAAAGCGTAAAATTTCTGAATACTAATATATATAAATTACTTTTCATAATGGAATAGCAATAATTCCTCTTACTTATAGCCCACCGATTAAATTACAAAAATACCACAAGAAGGAAGGTTAGTATCACTCTTTTGATCTCTTTCTCTTCCCCATTCTTCGCTACGCCAAAACACGCAAAAAAATGAATCCCTCGTCCTAAAACGGCCCACGATCGATCGTTGAATCATCGTGCGAAATAGCCAAAAGATGTTAGGCTATTAGTCTAGTCGGACGCGCCTCGCTCACGCCTACCGTCCGTCTCTTTATCCACTTCGTAACGCAAAAATCACTTTTCAGCCGGCCAGCCCACGCAATAACGATCCCATTCGCTCCCCAAATCGTTCTTCAGATCGCCACTAAATTATCCAATAAAGTGCAACGCCGTTACTCTCGTCCAATACCCGTCACTGGTCATGCACGACAGCGTTCAGTCTTTCGCTCGTGGCTCAGAACGAACACGTCCCGTTTCCAAACGATTATCCCTCTTTCTCTGCCCCTCCCCCTCTTCCCTCTCCACAGAACCACCTAAAATATCCCTTCTGTTGGCAAGAACAGGCGGAGGGGACAGGGAAAACGGAAAAAAGAAATAAAAAGGAAGAAAGAAAGAGAAAAAAATATGAACGAAGGAAGAAAAAGTTAGCCTCGAAATCCATCGAGATGAAAAAGAAGGTTGAAGAGGGGGACGCGATCTCAGAGGAAAAGTTACGTGGAACATTTTTCCGGCTGGCGAATTTTTCGAAGCCCTCGAAGCTTCGCGGAGAGGGTGAGAGGGAGAGAGTGGAGGGTTCCCGTCGTCGCGAAATCGACGAGCAAATACTTAAGGCGTAACCTCGTTACGCCGGCAGCCAGTGGAAAAGCGAGAAAAATCCACTCGAGGCCGAGCTGGAGCGACGACGCTGCCGGCGGCGACGGCGCGGAAAACTCGCTTCCGGTCGTTCGACGTCCCTTCGACCGTTTCAAATGCGACGGGGTGGGGAGGACGCCGATACGCGCTGAAAAATGGGCACACGCGAATCGCGGCCGCAATTCTGCCCCTGGAACTGCGAGCGTACGACCAGGCGGAAAATTTCGTCGCGAACCAGGCGGAAAATTCGGCTGCTGAAGCGCGCACCTTTGAAAACCATCGAACGAATGACTTTGGGTACTTGGCGAGCCAAGTCTTCTTGGAAGACCTTAGACGTCATGTGGGAGAAGATTTGTGACTGGCCTGAAGTGGGATTGGAGCGAGATTTAAATTATAGGCGAATAGCTGAGACTTTGAGACTTTGATTGTCTGATGAAGATGGGTTAAGTTTGGGCTTAGATGCGAGATTAGACTTTTTGAGTCTAGAGAAGTTTAATCTTTGTCTGCTTCTGTAGAGAATTGGGTACTGTTTATTTTAAATAAAATACTTGGGAATTCTTGAAAAGTAACTTCGCTACTGTCTATAAAATTAGCATAAATTAAACACTGATTTTCTTTCTGCTTAATCAAGATTTAATTCTCCAAAATTGGAAGCCTCCAACATTTAACATAATAAAAATGACAGTCTTATGTAGATACTTAGGAAGGCAAAAAAATATGGTCTAGAAAAGACTGTTTTAAGTAAAAATATAGCTACAAAATTAGAAAAATGGACGAAATTCGCCTCAAGAAAAACGTTAAGAGCAATGTTGAACCCTAAAACGCAGTGACGTGACAGGATCCTTTGGAAGGATAAGCTTCCACGGGAACCTAGCATTATACGCTCTGACTCGAGCTAATTACTCCAATTCGAGCTAAAATGGTCTAAGACGCAAATGGATAGGCCCTGAGTCGGGGAGTAATTACCTAATTCGGCCAAGCGTAATTACCGTCGATTAGAGTGTCACTTTCGGGACATTTCTGAGGCAGCTGCAGGTGTTACGGATACCTTCCTATGCCACGGATGTCTGACTCAACGAGCCCTGTGTCTAAACAGTTCACGAGAAATCGTCAAGATCATTTAGCTTTGGGTCCAAAAATGCAACCACTGAAGCCATTCCTCGAATATACTCGGTGGTTGAACCGTGGAACGATTTTAGTGCACATGAAGAAGCTCTTTAAGCTCTCTTGTGCTTTGGCAAACTTAGAAAATAGAAAATTTATTTGGTAGCTTTGGGGAAGTTTCGAAGTTTCGTATTTAAGTGGGAATATGAAATAGAAGATTTGTTGCAAGCGATAGTGACACATGGATTTTTAAATTATAAATATCAGAATAATTTATTAGAGATAAGTTATTGAGATAATATTGAGATAAGTTTGACAAGCTCTGAATTCCTGATGCTAGATCACGTATTTATGGAGTAAAGTTATCCACTGGAAAAGTTAACATTATTTAATTTTAATTGAGCATGAAATATTAATTTGAGATTGTTATTCAACACATTAAGACTAATCTTTAGACTTACGGTAGACTAACAAGATACTGTTGCAATTTAGAATCTTATGTATCTTGTAAGCATGCTATTTTATATACTAATTATCTAAAATGAATAATATATGAGTTAACAGTTTATTTCTGCCTCGAGACTTTTTCTTCGTATCTCCACGACTTTCCTCACTCTCTCACACCTGTACCTTCCCTCTAAATTTCCATTTATTCAGCGCCTTGTCTATTAACATCTTCCTCCACGAAATTCCCCGTCAGTAGTAAATAAAATAAAATTTAAAACCCTAGTTCTACAAATACCCTAACAAAGGGAATATCCATTACACTTAGCCATCTTTACTCACGCGAACTACGCCAAAAAGACAGACTCTAAAAGAAGACCTCTCGTTAATGTGTCAACGATCACGAATACGCCTCAAACTTCAAAGGAACCACTCGAGAGTCCTCCACCACCAGAATATTAATACCCTCCCGTGGCAGGAATCAAAGTTCACCTCAGCTCCGTCTCGCCGTCGGCCAAACACGTCCGATCGCTCGAAAAAGTCGAAAAGCCTCGAAGGAGCAAAATTTCGCGGCTGCTTCGACGGTGGCTCCGGTAATCGAAAAGTTTCGTAAGACGGATTTTTTTCTCCGCGTCGGCGAGGGCGAGCCCGTCGTGGCCGAGGCCAAAGAAAAGCAGAGGTTTAGAATAAATCAAGTAGAAAGGCCGAGCGGGTCCAGGACTAGAAATATTCGGCGCTCGCTTTGTACGAGGCCGCTGCATAGGGCGGCCCTAAAGGAAGAAGAAAAACGAGCGACACGACCGGGCCGTAGAAGGACAGGGAGGCGAGCCAAGTTCCGAACAGGGAAGAAAGAGGGAGAGGCAGAGGAGGCAAAAGGAGAGGAGCGAGGCAGGCCACGTTACAGCAGCAACAACTGAAGATATCAATCAACGGGCGCATTGTGCTCAGGGATAATTTGACGCGCGGCTGAAAGGGCCAGATCTCGAATTCCACGATCGGATAATGGCCCCTATAAGGCCCCGAGGAGAGAGCCCAGAACCTCCGGGGTACCAGCGCCGTGCCGCAGAGAGCTCGTACGGGGAACCGTGGCGCGCGTTGCCGCGGCGTCGAGGGCCCAGCCTCCCTTGGACCGATTGTCTCGCCGGGGCTAAGCCTTTATTTTCGTCAGGACACATTGTCCCCGCGTTCCTCGAACGCATTACTCACGGGGACAGCGTAACGAATCGATCGCGTCGATTTCATTCACCGTGCTATCCGATATCTCGCGACGCTGAATTAAGTGCTTCGACCTGCAGACTTTTAAATCGAGTGCCTTGTCCGCGAGCGGCTTCCAGAGTGACTTTCGACGAGGACTGAACACGATTTTATGGGATTTTGAGAATTCTATTGTGCTCTTGGCGATGGGGAATTTTGAAGTTTGGTTTGGGGAGGAGGTGTTCCTTGATGGACTCTGGAGATGCTAGTGTTGAGTAGAGAGGGGTTGATTGAGACTTTTGAAGAGTTTCACTGAAGTCTTTGGCTTTTAATTGAGTGAATAGTCTTTGGGATGTGTTTACTTGAAGTTTGTGATTAATTTTCTAAAGTTGGAGTAGGTTATACTATTCTGAAGAGTTTCCAGATACTTATAAAAGTAATTAATTTAATCTTGTATCATGAGAAAGATTAAAAGCGAAAAAGTAGTTTAATGGTTGATATAAACTATAACTGTTCGAAAATTCGCTAAACAGAAATATACATCAAACAATTGCATAATCTACTTGCTCACGAACTACTACACTGTTGAACCATCTATCCACCATAACTGTGTAACAAAGTCCCACTTTCATCCCACATAACTTGTCAAAAACCTCTAAAATCACTTCCACATGCCAGAAACACTATATTCCAATAAAAAAAGTCATTTACTTTGAAATTCGTCTTCGAATTTGCATCTGCATCAACTAATCGTAAATAAAGCCTCCAGGTCTATCGTACCTAGGCACCCGACGGCCAAAGTCAACCCATCCTTCTCAAGGCGAAGTACCGCGGTTATTTTCATCCCAGCAATTCGAAATTCCCCCAGATTTCGTCTTTCACTCTATTTACGGAGCAAGATTTATGCGTCACTTCTCGAAGCACGAGAGGACTCGAAGTCTCGAAGGAAGTTTCAGGCTACGTGTTTCGAAACGTTGCATAGCGATGAGTTACAGAAGTTGGCGTTTTGACCAAGCGATAAAAAATCGTGCGTCAAGGCAGTTGCGCGAGATTGACGAGAGGAACTCGGACCGCATAAAATATTACACCGATATCCGTCTCTAACGACTTGATCGCGTGTGATTAATACCCCTCTCGATATTACCCTCAACGGGATCCACACCGTCAACCTTTTTCTCCTCCGTTCTATTGCGACAAGTTTTTCAACGAATCGACCACGACGAGTCTCCATTTCACGCAGCCGACTCTAGAACCTACTAGAACCAGACTACTCGGAATTAATCGCCACTATCGGTGAAATGCTCCTTTTCACCCAGCCAACGCGACGCAAGGATTAATGTCCGATGCTATCGTCTCGTGGGCGAGACTCACCCTCGCAGTTGCACACCTCTGAGGGCCAGAGTTTCCAGAATCTGGGAGCAGGTAGTCGCACGTGGCCCCCTCGAAACCAGCAGACACGGTTTTCCCTCGGCTCCGTGGCCAGAGGCTGAATAGAACACTTGACTCGGCGATTCTGTCGAATGCAGGATTAAGAGGCCGAGAAGAGCGCGTTTCCAGGCTGGCTGTCGCCGTTTCGACGGATACAATGCCACCCCGAGGGCGCCGTTACCTGAACACCCGAGGAGCACGTGCTCCTCTTTTTGTTCGATACGACGAAATTTTTCGACCACGGACCTGCTAGCTACGCGCGAGACACCCAGACCGCTCTACAGGTGGATTCTTCTCAGTCCGAACTTCAGAACCGAGATCCGCCTGTTTGTCTAACAGGTGGATCTATTTCACCAACAATTACACTTTGGAAACTGTTTGCTGTGTCCATCGAGGTTAAGACCTGTCGAAACGTCAAAAAGCTTCGGGATGGGCTGATGTGGTTCATATAAACTAAGTTGGGGAGCCAAAGTCGAAGACCTCTTTGGTCGCGGGTTTGAAGAGATTGCGAAAAGTTTGGAGATTCGATGCTTCAGTTAGAGAGCATTGTGTGTATTTAGAGACTGATGGAACACTAGGTGTGTTTTGTGTTCTATTGTTCAGGTGGTGGACATGTGTCTAAGTTTTTCTCCATCGACTACTCAGATGAAGTTCTTTCTGAAAATCAGTTGGAGAAATCGTTTGAGTTTTTAATGTGTATAGATTTGGCTGAACTAGTTCACTCTATTTGAGAAGCTTCTTGGTTTCATACTTGGGAATGAAGTCGTGGTCCTTAGTTTAGAAAAGTTGATGAAATTTAGGAAAAATTAGATACTTGAATCTATAAATTCTGATCAACGAATGAGTTGCTCTTGGTGTATTTGAAGATTGGTAAAGACTCTAGCTCATCACAAGTCCTATTTATCACTCGACCAGTGGCTATCCAGTATTTGCTTATCTATAATTATACCTACTATCACTGGAATAAATTTCCTTTTACAAAATACTACAAAGTTTTCAAGTTTTCCTGCATCATTCTTCATAATCGAATTGCAGAAGCAGACGACCAAGAATGTACAGTTACCAAAGTGACGGAAGACTGTGCATCACCGACGTCGCACTTCAATAATTTCATAAATAGTTGAGCCAGTCCTCAATCCTGTTGAACGTATTATGAAGTACTGAAGTTCGAAGAGTCACGGAAGGCTTAATCGAGAACTAAAATAGAATCACGTTCACTTCCTAATATTTCACTTGTGAAGAACAATACCAATGAAGAAAAGTAAAAGTATGAGAAATATTATAAATTCTCATGATATAGCTGAACCTAACAGTCCCTTGAAGAATATATTATACCATGATAGTGTATGGATAATCAAAGGAAAGGAAAGTCTGTTGAAATGCAGGGATACCAATGTCGTTTCACCATTATATCGAGGGAAATTTCGGGCTTTTCAATCGACTTTATTAAAACAACGTGTCTTACCTCACTCGTTCCTTGACGACTCGTCGAGATCTCGCCGAGCAAAAGAGCCGTCGGCTGCCAACACAAGCGTAACATTTTCTTCGTTCGGCTCTCTTAGCGACGATACGATTTTTCCCCCCACTTTAGCACACATTTCCGTTCCCTTTTTCGCTTTCATTCATTTTTCCCCTTAATATACTTCCTACACTTTCCCGCACTCGCAGCGATTAGGTGCAAAATTCGTTCAGTTCTTCGGAACGTAGTCAATCTTCAGCGTTCGTCGTGTTACATAACGAGCGAAAACGGCACCACATAGCTGATGAGCAACCGAGGGGATCAGTTTCGAGCTTCACCGAGGGCAATTCTCAATCTCTGCGAACGATTCGTCGTATCGTTTCCACCTCTGCGAAGAGAAGCGAACGCAGGATCCAGGCGAGATCGTTCACGCGATTCGGAGCACCACGTGGCTCGACACGATGTCGCACAAACCGTTTCAACGATCCCTATGTCCTCCCTACGGACCCACTACGTCGTGACTTCACTGGCGAAGTTCGATCAACGAACGAAATTCCTCGGCTCAGCGAACGCTGATCGAAACCCGAGGCGAACCTCGGAGACCATCTTCAATTGATGAACTTCTCAACATCCGATTCCATCTCTCGAGCTCCTCGTGGCTCAAAGTGCTTCAGCGACGATCAGCCCCGGTGATTTCAACCGGGGGCATCGTTCCCTCCGCAAGATCTCGTCGAACATCTGTTAGCTTGAGCCTGGGCTAGACCGACGTCAATGTTCCTCCAAGATTCTTCCATCATCGACTATGTTCTTCTCAGATTAAAAGGATTCAATCTGATTCAAGTTTCAATCTTTCGGTATCTCGTCCTCCAAATTGAGTAGAGTATTTGTCGGTTCTAGCAGGTGTGAGATTCACGTTGCTATTTCTTGGATAAATTCTTCCTCAGCGTTTCAGTGTAGCTGGTCGACGAGGTCTCAGGACCAAGGTGGTCCGGGATCATCGAACGATCAGGCAAATCCATCTCGAACGGTGAGTCTTTGGGTGTACTAGATGCGGTGATTATTGCGTCGCGTCCAGGAAGGGACAGCAGAGGGACGAGTAGATGAAGAGACTGCCCAGGAAGGTTCACACTGCCCGGCGGTCTGATCGCTGACGACTGAACGCCGTGGTAGCGTTTCACCGCGTAGTAAGCCGGCTCTCACCCCGCCATCGGCCTCTCTTTCTCTGCCGCTGCGAGAGGAGTGAGCGAGAGCTGAGCGATCGGGAGGAACGGAGAAAGAGTGACAGAGAGATCGTGAGAGCAAGAGAGAGCGAGAGAGGCACCCGTCCTTTTCGACCCACTCTGACGTTCTGCGCGTCCTGAGACCAGCGTGCCCCTGTCCTCGTACTCGCTCCGTTCTCTGCATTCATCCCCACCAGCTTCCTCTTCGCTCTACCACCACCATCGACCCTTCATCCCCCACCGTCGACCCTTATCCCCCACCAGCAGGGAACGAAGGTTCACGAAATCGCCGCTGGGCGGCACCAGCGTCCAAACTCTCGAGCCGAAACGGCGCTCGAGCGTGGCGAGCAACAAAGGTCCCCTCGGCTGTGTGGGAGAGAACGCGCTCCACTGGTTGGTGGCAGGGGAGTGGTAACCACGGGGGTGAGTCGTTGACTTCCCCTCTTGCCGTGCTCTCACCTTCCCCTCCACCTTTATCGCTCCTCCTCCACCCCCACCGACGCAATACCCGTTCCGTTTCACTTGGACGCGCGTGTACCAGAGTTACTCCGTCTTTCTCCTTGTTTGCTGTGCGCCAGAGCTTAGGGTAGGGGTGCCAGAGACCCTGTGGCGGGGGTGCTCGAGGAATCGTCTGTTGGTGGGGAGCAGAAGATTGTAACGTTGCCAGCACGCGTCACGCGCTCTCCACGCTGCGACTATGATAGCGTCGTGAGGAGCTTGACAATTTTTGGAAAATACTCTGGATGCTGGGCTGGATGGCGCTGCGGGATTGTTGGGTTCTCGAGGAGATCGGTTAGAACTGGTTCCAGAGTTAGAGGTAGCTCGTCAGCTAGCTCTGCAGACAGAGCTTTGGCCACACGTCGATTCACTTTGCAAATGGGAACTCTGATAAAATGAGCGACGTACTGCTGCGGCTTAAGTCTCCTCATATCGGAGGCTTTAAAGTCGCTGGGATTCGGTTTATCGAAGTTATCGTGGAGACGGAGGCGTACAGCCAAACACGAGGTTCATCGGTGGGAAACGTTCTTATCGTATCGCGCTATCGTTGGCGCTCGATGTTTGTCGCGCACTCTATTTATAGTTAACGCGGTTATCACTCTTGCTTCCCAAGGTACACACGATCACTTAGCGCGCGACGATAACGCGGTTAGCTTCGTTCTGATGAGAGCAAACTGGTTTCAAGAGGACTAAGCTATTCACGCCTATAACCGTTCCCAGCTACGTCACCCGACCAACAAACGCAATTGGCTCTATTCCCTTTAAAGACGGCTGTCTACGTCTCCCTATGCCGTAAACTCGAGGGAGGCAGTTCGACTTGAACGCAGCGGATTCGGCGTCTGTCCTACGTCAAAGATATTAATCGCTTGCGACGAGTGTTAAAGCCCAGACGCGTTGACCAGATCTAACAGCGAGGATTGTCAGTCGCCGGCGCTATCCCGTCGCTCGACCACGTGATCCCAAAGAAACCTAACCGAGCTACCCGGTTCAGAGGCGTTCGTCCCTACGGTATCCTTGCACAGCGTCCTGAAGGGTGCATGTCAGATATAATTATACGAACCAAGGGACTCTGAACGATCTTGAGCGCAACGAGGCATCCAAACGTCTCCGCGCTAACTCCTCCTCCGACACAGCTTCTCGATTGCGAGACGGTAATCATCGTCTCGAGCAGCCTGACCAACCGGACACTGACCACTTCGAACGTCACGCACACATATTCCCCTCTGCCGACGGGACCGCGGAAATCACCGAAACGCGACCGTCACCGACGAGATTCGACGTGACGAAGGCGAAAACGGACTCTGCCAGAGATGGACAGTGTATCTCCAGAGAGGGTTGGCACGCGTTGGACTGGCTGTTCTCGGGCTCGATCAGTCCGCCCGGAGCAGCCGAGTTTCCCCTTCGCCACTTTCCCTGTGCGTACCGCTCCCCTCGTGCCCCCATCCACCGCGCCAAAACTCAACACGCCGACGGTGTGTGCGTTTTCCCTTTCATCCCCTCCCAGCCGCCGCGATGCCGTCTCCCGTTCTCCTCCCGCGCCCGCAGTTCGCAGAATTCCAGAATTCCGCGCGTTTGTGGCTCCACCTTCCCCCTCGCGGAACGTGAAACCTTTTTTTAAACCCCGCCTAGCGGTGCATCCGAGCGAGAGGGAACGACAGAGAGGAAAAAGGCTGAGCAGGCGCGAGCCACTCGGCCTTTTTCCCACTTCTTCTGCGGTGCAGACACGCTGTGCGTACCGAAACTCCGCCCTCTTTGATCGGGGGTTCCCCATCGGCGCTTTTCCGCCGCGAGAGATTTTCCGGGGGGAACATGGCTCTCCCCGACCCTGAAGAGGCGGGAGAGAGTCACTGGGACTGCCGCCAGCTAGCGCTAGGAAGACATTCTGCTGACATCTGTTGGCGAACTTTTCGTTATGAGGGAAGCGTTTTGAGATGTACATAATGGTACAGAAATTTCTTTTTGGAAATGATTTTTGCGATAATTTTGCTGGATTGGAGGAGTAATTCAAATTTTGATTATTTGTGGTAGTTTGTAAGTTGGAAAGTTTTTTAAGAGTGAATTTGTTTGTACATAGTAATTTGAGTGTTAATTTAGGCACAGATATTACTGAATTTTTCAGGCCTGTAGCGATGCTCGCAAAGGCTTCGAGAACCCTTTTAAGGGTCATATGTGAGTTTTCAGATTTGCTTCTATGCCTTATGTAGGTAAAGTAGTTCTCATTGCTTCTGTGGTTATCGACCGTTTCTCATAAAGTTACTAGACTGAACGGTGGCGACATCTCGTGCTTGATATGGCGGGATAAAAACTACCCCTTAGGATATTCATATTTGTTTAGAATGTGGAGTCTTATTATTCAGGATAATCTAAATTGTACATAACTGGAACAATAAAGCTTGACTTTTTTAACGATGTTTCTCAAATTGCTAACTTAGCTACTAGTAAAAAATTCCAAATCGATTAAAGCAACTATATTGCCCAGTAAGGGCAGTAGGGGTGTTATATCTAGTCGGTAAAAATTCCCCATATCCTGCGACGTCGGCAAAACAGGCGTCTATCAATCGCCATTCTCAATCGATTAGAAGTGTTTAACATATTTTTATTCAGTATTCATCTGAATATAATTCACAATTATGTAAATGAATATTTTCATAAATGAATATATTCATAGATAAATAAGTAGAATTACCATGAATAAATGCATAACGTGGAAATCAGTTAACTAAATTAATTTACTCATCGATATAACATTTATTCTATTACAATACACAATTTCTTCTAAAACTTGTTCATTAAGAACAAATAATTAGTTGTTTGTGTAATACTCAGTACTATTATAAACGTAGATTCCAAAAAAACACTCAGTAGTAGACACTAACGAAAACAGACATACGTGGCTTCAGTAGCTCTGCCCCCAAATCGCAGAAAGCGTCAAAAAATCAACAGAATTTCCCCCCCTACTTTCTACCCATCTTCAGTCCACGATACTTCTATCCAGCACTATGTTTATCATCCCCTTACAATCTCCACGACCCCAAACATCCTTAATTGCCCCTAAGCAGATCCAGCAATCCAGTTCACGAACCCAGCATCCACCTCATCCCCCTCGTGTTCCCACTTTCCAGCCACCTTCGGTCTCTAATTTACCCAACGCGAGCGGAATGCAAATTCCACGCAGATCGCGAATCAAAGCGCCTCGACGAAGGTAGAGGGAGGCGACGAAGTCGGCCAAGCGTCCAGCGGTCGAAGAACGCGTCAAGTAGATTAAGACGATTATGGTCAGACCAGACTACCACGTCGAGCCGTTTATCACGCAACCGAAATACCGTCGTGAATTTTTCTTGCCCCGTATCTGTACCGATCACGAGACACGTTCACGATCCCCCGAAACAGGGGACGATGCCTGGGCCATTCCCCTTTTTCCCTCCGTTTCTTTTCACCTCTCTTTTCGCTGGCAGCTTTACCAGTCGCCGTGCATCTGCCGGTGGCACTCGGCCACGGAATTCGAGCGAAGCAATGCGCGGTATGCTCGCGGCCGTGTAACGCGTAAGTGACCACCGGCGCACGGTGATAATTATGACGCTGCTGCCGATAAGGATCTCCTGGTTTGTCGGCGATAATTATGCGCGGCGGCCATTAACGACTCGGAAGGAAAAGGGAAAAGGGGCCGCTCGGTGAGGCGTTTCCGGTAACCAGGAATGCGACGACTTCGATCGAAACCAGCCCGCCGACAAAAGGATCGCTCGCGAGTGGCGTGGCGTTTCGATCGGGTACTTCTACCGCGCGCGCTTATGGGAATCGGCGGATGAGGATGGAGAGAGCTGCTGTTAGTCGACTGTCTCGAGAAGAAGGTTGGGATCGGTACATGTGTGGGGTTCTTGAATGTTGCGACATGTTTTAGCTAGTATGTTCGCTATCGTGGTAGATTAGATAGAAGTTTCTTGGCTTTTGCAGAGGAAAGTTGCAGAATTTTATATGTATGAGTACTGATAGTAATAACTGATTTTAAAGTTTAGATTTGAGGTAAAATAGGTAGTTTATTGAAGAATGGATTCAAAGTTTGCAACATAGGAGTCAGTGTATTAGGAATTAACTATGCCTAATTATAAGTATAAGGATTAGCTAGTTAAGGATTTTATAGTTTCTTGTTTCATTTTTTTTTACTCAAGACCGTCCTAACGAACAAAGAGCAGTTTTCATTCTTTATTGTGACATTCTTTAGATTTCTTCCCAGAGATAGCTAGACTTTTACGGCTAAAAAAGTAGCAGGAAGAACAAGACTTACGAATGTACCTCCCTGACCGTACAAATTCAGAACATTGTTCAACGAAACATTAACGCTCACATCTTGATCGCCAAGTATACTTTCTGTCGACAGGTAACCACGTAACGAGGCCTTTTTTGCAACACTACTCGCTTCCGAGCGTGAAATTAGTGGCAATTTAGCGTTTCAGGGAACTGCTCGCTCTTTTGCTCACGCTTCGTCAGACTAGAACTTCCCGTTTTTCGATTACAATTAAACTCGGGAGGAAGAAATATCTACCCACTGATACTTTACGGTTCTTCCTACGTTTTCCTCTCAAACTATTGAATATTCTCTAAACGTCAAATTTAGCTTTATTTTCATTCGCGATGCTAGGATGATGGTAAATACGATACAAAATTTTTCTTACTACTTAAGATTTTATATTAGCAGCTCAGTGTTGTTCCTAATATTATAGCATATTTTCAGGAAGATAGAAATTTGTCTTCCTTTCTCAAAATCATAGAAACCTTAGAGAGTAAATTTGAGTCGGTGAACTGAAGAACAGAAGTCCAAAAACCACAATTTCGAGATATCTGATCCCAACATGTAGTTCTGTACATTTTATACATAGGTACACCTGAACCCCACAGCCACAGTGTATTAAATCCACTTGTTTCCTGTATGACTTACAATCTAGCTCTAGAGTCCAGCTACACCTACTTTCAAGATCATCTGAAACTATCTAATCTTGCACTTGCACTCTTCTTCAACTCGTCCATTCATTCCTAACAACAATCACACACGCGAACTTCATTCAACATGCCTTCTCATCAAAATCCTCAGCAATACTTTGTCCCCAAAATCGCTGCTATCGACAAAGCACACGGAGGCTTAACGTTTCGCCATCTAATGCTATCATAATATCCAACGATGACGCTGCCCATTCGCACGGATTACGGATAGTCGTGGGCCAGCGAAAGCCCGGAAGACTAATTCAACGTAATGACAAGGGCTTAGAGGTGCGATGCCATCGGGCTGATTGGACGCCGACGGCGTTTCGCAACGCCTGGAAGTCCATTGGACGCTGGAACCCCGTTGAGGCGACGTCGCGCGGAGAAGGCTGCGTAACAGCCGACGGATTACGCCGGCAGGCCTGTCGACGATCGTAATTGATTCCGTTTAAACGGCGCGATACTCGCCCCCTTTCGGGAAGGCTGCGTCACCCCGTTCGCTAAAAATCGAACGCGACGCGCGTGGCCACTCGCCACTTTCCACCGAGTCATTCTCCGCTGCGTCTTAAACCGATTACGGTGCTCGGCTGGGAGGAGGGGTAATCGGTTTAGCGCGCAACAGAGGCGAGATTTTATTTTGGTTGTTGGATGACCGTGGAATTTTAAGCTGGAAATGGTGCTTTGGGGTTTTCTGGGAAACGCGGTCAGAGGTTATCTGATGGGGGATGAAATTTGAGTAATTTTACTAGTGGGAATTTAGATAAATCGAGATTTTGGCTTGTGGAATTTTGATTGTTATTGTTGATTTGAAGGAGTAGGGCTGCAGTTTATGTTGGCATCTGAAGATACTATTTCTTGCTTGATTTGTATTTAATATGGGGAGATTGAAAGTTTATGAGGCCTGTGATGGGAGCTTTGGTTTTATTCGTATTGTAGTTTCTATCATTTATTTATAACAGTGTAGCAGCAGTAAAACATGGACACTATTACTGTATGAGATCATATCACGTTTGTGGTATGGGAGTTAGAGGACTAAGTAACGTTATGATTTAAAGGATAATAAGCCCACAGCAGTAGTAGAAAATCGATGTATGCAGAATAGGAAATAAGAAAAGGAGAAAAGTAGATAAATAACTAGAACTGAACTGTACCAGACAGTTCAGTTATTTAGCAAAAGCAGTAGTCGTTAGAATCCTACTTGCTTTTACGACAGAAACGACTGCCTTTTGAACCGAGCGAGTAAAAAGAACGCCTGCTCTTATACGCACTTATATAATTCAAAATGAACTGAAGAACTCTAAAAACAGCACTCCCATGAAAAACTAAGAGCATAATTTCTCTTATGCGCCTAATCTAAATACCTGTCGCTGCCTCGAAAATCCCCGCTTAATTAACCAAGAAATTCAATCACTCATGTATTATATTACCCAACGAATTCAACCAATCCAGCCTCTGCGCCGCCACTTAAAACTTTTTCTTGAAACGAAACGCCACGATCAGATCCAGGAACAAACCGCCCATGAAATCAAATGACACACGCTGCTTGAAACGATATGTATTTCGAAAGTGTCCAAGTGCGTTGCGGAGCGCATGCAACGTTCATTAAATCGACGTCGAAAGAAGAGGGGAAAAAAAGGAGGCAGAAACAATTTCTAAGCACGCGAAATGGATCGAGCGGGAAAGGAAAGAAGTGACGTAACGTCGAGGGGTAGCGGAATCGTTCGTACGTGACTTCTTACGGGCTCGTAACTAATTTCCCCGTTAAAGGAGTTACGCGAGAGTTGCAACGCGGTTGCGTGCACGCGTTGCATGCATGTGCGCCTCGCGTGGGCGGCGATACACGCCGCGGCGTATATCGAGTATTAAACAACGAAACGGTGTTTACGGTTGTACCACGGCGATAAATAATCCGACGTATGATGGCCAGCGACTATTCTCGCCCCACCTACGACGTTCGTCTTCTCGCGTGATCGTTTCACCCCTGCACGCGCGCCAGAGGTCAGCCGCGAAATGTGAACTGCCTCGTTCGCGTACACGCGTCCTAGCGAAAAAAGAATTTTACGATTGCATCGATGTAGTCAGTCGCTGGGAATATTTCAGGGAGTTCGTAAGCAGGGCCCGATGAAATTCAGTATTTCAGGATTTATAGACTTGACTTCGAACGACAAGCTCAACTCACAGGTGGGCGTTATTCGAATGATTTCTGTTTAAATACAGAGTACGAATAAATTGAATTGTGCTGTGAATGAAATTATTTCAATTAAAGGAATAGACAATTATTTGTCATTCAAGAGTTGTTTGAAAGAAAAATTTTTTCACTTAAAAATGATGATTCAAGAAGACATGATTCCATGAGATAGTACTCAAGCTGGAAACTTTAAACGCTAATACGTCGAGGATAGAAACATGTGAGTTACGTCGTTTTGCTTTTCAACCACAGATGCAATCTGGCACAAAAAAAATCCAACAAACATTGTAACCCAAAAGGAAGCTGACTTTAGACCCTCTAAGAAAATACTGATCTAAGACTTGCATCGCCTTTTGAATCGCTCCAGAAGTTCACTCTATTCAGCCCGTATCCCTAACCCAGACTAATTCGAAAGATCAACCTGCTGAAAGGGTCGGTCACGCCTCGCAGCATTTTTTGTGCCACAAGAAAGAGGGAGATCGGCTTTCCGCGGGATTATGGGATGCCGAGTGCTTCTTTTTTCTTTCACCTCTCCCTCAGTAATGGGTGCACCTGTATCCCCTGTTCGCCAAGTGGCCAGGAACTTTTCACGGCTCGGTTACAGGGCGCGCGTTCTGGGCTGTTTTCCAGATACCTGGACCCGAGAGGGCCTACCTGAGAGATTTGCCCCTAGGCGATTGCCATCGAGAAGTCGAGTCTCGCGGAGCCGGTAGTTTACTCTGAGCCTATTGTACTTCTAACGATACCGTTTATGGGGCAATTTTGAGAAGTACTCGACACACCGATGTCTCAGCAGATACGAGAATCGGCCTGGGAATGTTAGAAGGAAGCAAAGGTGGAGATCTTGGATATTGGCTCAGGAATATGTACTTGGAAATTCTGAGAAGTATCTGAGCTTTCAATTTTTAAGGTATCAATTTTGTCCTGTTTTGATAACCAAAGAGATCAATTTCTGGAGTACCTAATATTAATTTTTAAGTGTGAGAAAGCACTAATTTTTTTAATTCGACTGTTTGTATAGCTACAAATTCTACTTAGGTTATTTTGTTACTTAAATCTTTTTTAGTTCCCACGTATGAGTACTATGGGACACAATATTAGCAATGACATCATATTAAAGGGTTACTTTTAATTTATCAATAATTGCTTCTTTGTGAATTGCATTAACTCTCACGACATTAGAATTTGTGTAATATAAGTAGAAATTTTTTAACTGGATGTTTAGAAGTTATTTAAATCTTCACCGTGCCATGCATACTTTTTGTCTTGAGAAAAAATACACAACACATTTTTATTTTCCTTGAGCAATTAAAATATCTTAGTCACTTTTGATTGATTAAATTATTGTAGAATATTCTTAACGAGTTAGAATGATTAAACAACATGTCATTTAATGAATGTAAATATCTCTAAGATAGTTTCGATGAAAAGTGTGTTAATTTATTATCTAGTGGAAGGGTATCCTTGTAGGTGCTCGTTAGATATGTTTACCTTGACACAAATTCTAACTTACTAAAGTATCATAAATTTTCATGTCATGGGAAAGAAAATATTATAAATCTTCGACTCTATAAAAAACCATAATAGCCCTACCAGCTGTCTAAACCCGTAATTATGGAAAATAGAAATACACAGAAATAGAGTAAAACGTTTCTTTCAATCGAATCAAAGATTCCCACCACCTTCACTCGCGACTAGTTGCAACACCGCTGAGACATTTTGTTTATCGTCGAAATCCTGCTCGCGGAACGCTTGTTCACGTACCTCACGCTAAACGAATACATTCCATTCGTCACGTCCGCCTAAGACACGGAGGACGTCGGATAAAAGCGTGTTAACGGTCGTCCATTTGTCTCCTGGCGTCGCGTATGGGCAGGCATCCTACCTAATTACACGTTATTGGTTAATAATAGCGATGATTACCCAGGCGAATCTTACATCAGAGCTGGGCGAGTACGTGTAGTCACGCTCTAACAGGGGCTTTAATTGTATCCACTCTGTGAGAGAATACACGCCTGTATCTATTCATCTCTCGCGGCCAAGAGCATCGTGTGCGCGCGCGAGCACGCTGGATTAATCATTAGCGTCTCTCCCAGCCACTTTTATAGAGATAATACCATTAAAACGTTGAATAATAATGCCGCCTGTCGGGCGATCGTTATCAGCCCGGCCCCTCCGCTATCATCCGACACGCGAAACGCTTGTAAATTGTTTTCAGCTACGAGAGCCTCTAATCGCGCCCCCAGACGCATACATTTTTGGATTCGTTAGCGGGCACACGGTCGTTCGCGTCGCTCCGCGAGATACGATCTTCGGTTTTCTCGGTGAACGCCGTTACAACTCCGCGGCCTGTTGCTTGTTTTGAAATGTTAATCGCTCACCGCCTGTATCGTTATTATCATTGCTGAACACGTAACACGATCTATTTAAGGAGCTCCGCGGCTACCGCCTGTGCCAGTCGCTTGCAGGGCCTGATTAATATGTTAATTATTTAATAAACTACAGCCAGGGGGAAAATCTTCTATTCGCAATTAGAAGGTCGTCGCATAAATTATACTCGCTTTTCAAGTGTGGCTTCGCTTAATGAACTGATTCCCTTGAATAGCTCGAGGTGCGCGCCAACGAGGACGATGTGGTGTGGGGTTTCAGTTGCGAGTTGGGAGATTGTTGAAGAGTTAGATTTATCAATTCTTTCCCACTGTATTATATTTAATAGCTATTGGCTTAGATTTGAGAGAAAAATAAAAATTCTTCATTTGAGTTTGAGTAAATTGATGTCTACCGATATCGATATTAAATAAAATATGTTGTTAGAAGTAGTGTAGAAAGAATTCTTGAATTAGCTTTTTCTTAAATATTCCCTTGCTCGATTACAGTTACACGATTAAATAGTATTGTATCAATTTAATTAAAAATGAGGTAGTGAATAATACTATAATATAGTACATTTTGGTCTTCTTCATACTGTATGAGAAATTTCACCTAATTTGAAACAAATTACAAGAACTAAAACAAGTATTCACATAAATAAATTACATAAAATTCAGTCCATGATATTTATACATAACCTAAATAAAATTAAAGTTCATTCTAACTAATAAAAGCTTCACAATAATTAAATTCAACGAACATTCTTTCCCAATATACATCATCAACCACTTCCTATTTCCCAAAATATTGTAAAATTAATACAAATACATTACCAATCACACAATTCGTAAAGTAAAAAAAAAGCTCATGTCATACCTTCAAAATTCCCGAAAAAACTCTCATCGAAGCTCAGAGTCTCGTGGTAAAGGAAGAAAGGAGGAAGGTCGCGCAGCAAGGATCACGCGTGCACCGCCACCAACAGCGTAACGCAGCTGACACAAAACTGACCTGCACCCCGTGGTCACGAGGTTCCTCATGCTTTTTTATTCTCCTCCGGTTCTCTCTACGCGCACACACGGCCACACCTACACACGGAACGGAAGAGAAGTCCTGCCCCCGACCATACAGGCAGCAACGAAACTGGCCCTTGGAAACTGAACTCGGGTAGCCAAAGCACCTTCGAGCCGACTTCTCCGCGTATAATCTAATACGGTGCATTCTAGACCGACAGATAGAAGAGCCAGTCGAAAGAGGGGGGAACAGGGGAAAGGGAACTCGATAGCGTTAAATAGTGTAGGAAAGGCCTCTGGGGTATCCCAAGTTGCGGCTGTGTAAATCTCTACGCCTTTTTTCGTTCTTGTACACAGTGGAATGGTTCAGCTTTTTATATTTCTTTTTTTGAGCCATCGAGGATACCCAATTGTTGGGCAAACAATGGAACTGATATTGTTTGCCAAGGAAAGAGCGATGAAGATGGAACTGGTTTGAAACGCTGGATACTGGGAGAAAGGGTTCATGTATTGAGCATATGGCGCTGTGGTTAATGGGTTGACATGATTAGTTAACGTAGATGAAGCGAAGAAATGGGGGATGAAATATTTTTTTGCGTTGATTGTCAGAGATTTTTTGCATTTCTTGTGTGATTTGTCATGTACGTTAAGTGATTGTAATCGTCGTCTAGCTGTGATGGATTTTTTATGAGACTCTTTGGAAATAGTCCTTCTGCTGGCGTAATTACTTCCCCCGAATCGTATAAAAAATCTTAAGCATATAGTAGCCTTAATTGTTTAATGTGTACTCACAAATTCGTGAGTAATACTTATCGTGAATGTATATGTATTGCATTCAGAAAGACTCTGGCATATTTATGACTCTGAAGTGAATATAAATGGTTATTAACATGACGTATGTGAAGTCTAGTTTAATTGAAACACTTTCATTAATTTTCAGTAGACAGTAGAAACACTAGAACTCAATAAATCACAGATAGGTATCAAAACTCTTGATCTTCAAACGAAAAAATTTTCTTTAAAAATTTCAACGTTATATTGTCTCTTTCATTAATCATTTACGGTAAAACTACTGAAATATAGAACTGTCAACTGAATACTCGTTCTTTATTTATGCTAATGGATACTATAGATGCTCCAATTCAAACAGAGTATTTTTCAACGAAAACTGCATCTGAAGAATAAATGAATAATTTAAAACATCGCGCGAAAAATAATACAAATAATTGCAAAGGTTAAAGCAGCTTACACTGACAAAACAAATGAAGTACACTCATGAATAGAAAACAAATCCTATGTCAAACCAAAAATAAGGGATTACGACTTGTATTAATAACCCACAAATAGCTTTCAATTTATTCTAGTTCCCAAAATTACTAACTCACTCCACTTTCATCACTCCAAATCGATATAAAACAGCATACTTCAGGTTTACCCAAGAAACTCTCACTTTCATCGCGAAAAAATTCCCAATCACCATTCAGTCACCAAAGTCCCGCAGAAAGGGCAGCCGACGCGTAATCGTCGAAGAAAATCGCAGGGGTAGCGCACGCGTGAAATGCAAATTACACGTCGAGCCGAATGCCTAAGCGGCGAAGAATGATTCAATTGATTACGCGGATACCTCGGAGGCAGAAATAGTTTATCGGTAGTCCGGTATCGACGTTGGATCGGCCGTAAAGTTCAACCACGGTCGGCAACCCCGATCGGAGTAATTAAATTTCTTCCCTTTTTTGGATTTCAATTCTAATTAATTCCCCCGCGCCGCGCGGACCCGCGAGATTCCCCGCGGCCGAAGGAAACTCATACGCCTCGGCGAGGCAGTCGAGAGTCGAAATTCCCGGCTATTTTACGAGGCATTAGCATGCTTCGCCTGAACTCCATGCCGGACATTCGCTGTGAAATATTAATCTTTCACGGGTGGCGGCAAGGAACGTCAGAGAATTACGAGAAAGTGAGAGAGCCAGAGAAACGTTCCACGGGCAATCGACCTCGGTTGCTTTTCGATTGTACGCACAGCGAGAAACGTTCCGCGAAACTTTCCACCGACGTCGTACGACAGCCGCGCGCTCGTCGCGGATAATTCTCGTTTCCCTGGTACGAGCAGAATCCTACGCTAATAACCCGCGACTTTCCGTCGATATTTAATAGCCGTGTCGCCGCGAGTATTCCCCTCGTAACAACTCTACGCGCCGAGAATGCATCATTACCATGGAAGGCCCGTACATGGATCGTGGAAAGAAAGTCCGAGGGATGCGTGGTGAACGCGCCGCGGTGCCACTGGTCACTGTGCCATTTCGAGATTCGTCAATCGACCAGCGGCAAAGGAACGCCGCGCAATTAGAGAGGAATGCTGCACGGTTGCATCTGGGTGGGTGCAATTACCATACAATTAATCGGTCAACCGCGCACAGAGCGGAGAAAAATCGGAGATGCTTTTGGGACGGTGAATGGGGAATACTGTTGCTTCGAGACGCGGGGATCTGTGGGCGGGTCGAATCACTGAGTTTGATATTTGGGAGAAGTGTTTGATGGGTGGTACGTGGGACTGTGTCAGGGGAAACTATGTAGTTATTATGATAGGATGTTTTTTTGTATCTTGAATATTGTTGCAGATATTTCAAGATTATTCAAATACGCTTGAGATGAGGTTTGAGGTAAAATTATATCATAGAATTTTACTTGTTGCATTTTACGTCTAATCGTGTGAAGTGTCTAAATACTTATACACGGTAGTGTAAGTAATACGTAACTATTTGCTTTGATAATAACGAATATTATTAATTATTAATTTATAATGTCACAAGAAAGTTAAATTTACTAGTATACTAAGACTCTAAGCATTTCGAGCTAACAATAGTATTTTAATAGAATTTAGACTTCAGGTCATAAACTGTTGAATCACAAATAGAAAACTTCAACAGATATAGAATTTTAAAGTATGTGATACTTTAAAGTATTTTCAGGCTTAAAAGGATTAAGTCATAAGCAAGAAAATTTCTTAGGAAACCGTGACTCGATTAATTCTTCCACAGCGTAAGGGACACTGATTTCACGAAAATCGCCAGATATTCCGCGAAATTGATTAAACACGGTGTTTCTGTGGAATACCTCTGGCTGAGGTGGAATGAATATGGCGGAACACGCGTACCGGAAGCACGAATGAGTCGTTAACGTATACGAGGGCTGCTATCGCGGACGGCATACAAACAACGCCACAGAAATGTCGCCTTACGCACGGATCCGCCGTCTTTCTCTTCCTCCCCCTGTTTTCTTCGCTTTTTGCTTCCTTCTTTCCTCTTCGCTGCACCTTTTCCAGCCCTCCGAGGCTATAGTCGTTCCGATCGTAAAAGTCCGGTTAACAGCGGTGCTTGCTAGACGATCGACGATTCCCACAGTGGCGGAAGTACTCTCCAACGACCGGAAAACGATTCGAAATCTTATCGATGCCGATCGCTCGTCGGGACACTTTTTAACCTCTCGTTTCCTCGAAATTGTCATGGCAATTGGTGAAATTCGGTTTTGCGATTATGGCTGCGGAATGTTTATGAGAACGTGTTGCGAGCTTCCTTTCTCTTGGGGTATAGGATAGTGGGTATATGTTTAATATGGATCTTGTACTATGTAGCTTTGTTTCAAGAGAGGCTTTGATTTCATTTGTAAATGTGAAGTTGTTGGTTATAGATATAATATAATGAGATCACTTACAATTTATATCTTCAGGTTTTCAAACCCTCCATTTCCCAGTTCTTGAGATTTTTTAATAATCAAATTTTTAATTAAACATTCTTCCAAATCTTTGTATAAATACTTGTCGTTTAAGTATTGCAAACTTCATTATATAAATTTTAATATTTCACCAGACCACTGAAATTAAACCTAAACTCTGAAGGTCCCTCACACAGGTGCCATAAAAAAGGCACCGCATTGTAAAAAACTTTCCACTGTCATTCTTCCCATTTTAAAACAGTCTAAACATCATCAGCTATGAAATTCTACTCGCCAACACACCATGAACCACAAGAGGCATCCTCAACCACATAAATATGGAAAGGATTTCTCGCAACGTCGTCATCTCTCGCCTCACGGGACAAGGATTTTCCACGCTAATCGAGTAAGTTACACTGACGTTTCCCGACGCCTAAGAATTCTTTATTCGTTCTGTGGCTCTCGGGAAGGAAAAAGCAACACTCCAATCTCGATGGAGATCTCGATAGCCAGAGACGAAGGAAGATGGAACACGTTGGTAGACAGACGTGGCCCGAGATTTAAGAGGCTTAGCGGTTCGTGTGGACTCCGAGGGCCGCTAGAATGCACGAGGTTCCTTTTTATGAGGGCCCCTTTTCGTCCTTTGCTTCTTCCTCTTCTTCTTCTTCTACTTCTTCTAGGGGCCGGGCCCCGAAATTGGAGAGTGCTCGTCCGTCTAGAGAGGACTCTAGATTCCAGATACCAGAGGAATAGGGTTACTGCCTTGAAACTAGCAGGTGGATACCGTCCGTGCCGTGTGAATCCTCTCATGCAACGGGTGTCGAAAAATATAATATAGCGGAAACTCTTACGATGGAGCTAGAATTTGATATGTCCCCAAAAATATCGGTTGCCACCCCTTCAGTGACACTCTCTAACCAACCCTTCCGCTGTTTAATGAAACGACCAAGTGCTGTTGAAGCAGACAAGGTTTATCCTGGCTCTATTAACGAGAGGAAAAGATCTAGAAAATAGCACACAGTTTATTGGCTAATTTATATATAAGTATTTAGAAAATTCATGCGTATTTGAAAAAATTCGTATTTATTTTAGGAGTATTTTATCACTAGAATTTGTTTAGCTCGAATCGCAACGAGTGCGCTTGCGTCGAGATGTTACGGCACGAAATTAAATTCCTAACGAATTCCATTACATCTCGACCAGTGCACGTTGCAGTGGAAACTTTGCGGCGAAGAAAAGAACGTTTCTACTGGTTACGGTTCCATGAAACGGAAGAACGTAGGCGATAGACAGCCGTGATTTGTTGCTCGAATGGAAATTAGAATTTTTCTTTAGTTCTGAGACACAGAATGCTAAACAGAATTCACCTTATACGATAACACTGCATACTGCTGTGCCAATATTTAAAAGGACTGCAGTAATAAGGAAGCAGCTTCACTTTTTATATATTTCCTGTTACATGTATTATCTGTCTTATTTATCACATTTTTTATAAGAAGGAATATGAAATAAGAAGCGTAGAGAGAGTGGAGCTCCTTTTTCTTGAATTTTACCTACTGCTTAAGAAGTAAAAGCAATAACAGATACTGAGACTTTAAAATATTAAAAATGTTTCCATCTACAAAGACATAAGATTACTCAGGAAGAATTAGAAGTATCGACAAAATTCGTTTCAATTGAAATTACAATTCCCTTAAGAGGTCCAGTGCTAAGCGAACACAACACTCAACAGACTAGCAATAAGTAGCTTCTGCTTCCACCCTGAAGCTTTCCAATTTGATCAGCACCGTGCAGGAGCTCGTTCTCGCGCTCGATTAGAAGTTATTCGACTCGAGCATCGACGTGTAATCTCGATTTTTCCACTGGCAGCTCGAGGCGCGGTGACAAAAACCCAACGAGGTCTCGGCTTGATTTATCTTATTGGATAGCTGGAGCCAAAAGAATTTAGAAAAGAAAGAACAGAGCGAACGGTAGCCAGTGAACGACGATGAGTTTCGATGATTAATATCGAGGTCGTCGTAAATCACTTTCCTCCTCGTCGAACCTCTCCTTTTTCCTGTCCCGTGGTGCTGCGAGCGCAACTCAATCACCGTGGAAAACTATTACCCCGTCGCGTCGCCAATCGACTAACGGTGTGACACTCGTTAAAGGAGTAGTTTATCGAGCAACAATACCTAGTGAAACATTAATGAGCAATAAACCTGTTCCCTTTGGTGATCGTACGTAGCCAGCAGGTTCTTCGGCGTCGACAAATTGTTCGACTGTGGTCCGTTACTTTGTGAAGGTCTGATAACTGAATCTGATGTGAAAGGGTTGCAATGAAAGCACTACCTGGCGTCACTTCGATTCGATCTTTTCCTACGTTCTCAATAGAAATCAGCGGCATGCTTAGAGGAATGAATCTTTCGTTCCTTCGAAGCGACATGTGAATGGATAATTAAGGAACTTCTCGTGCCTCTTAGTGGTAAAATAGTATACTATACATAAAGATGCAGCATTTAATGATGCTGCAGTGACAGCGTATTATAACGTGATAAGGAATATTGATGACTGTCAGTCATGTGTACTTGAGTTCAAAGAGCAGAATGCTGTTGGAAATCATTTTTCATTTAGTTTCGTATGAAGAGGATGGGAATTCATATTTGAATATTTATTTAATATCAACTGATTGAATGAATAAAATAATTCAATATTTATTTGAAATGGAGTAATTGAAGAAACAGTTTTAAAGAATTTTTTGAGATTGATTGCATTTCGAATAAGTTAGGGTTAATTGCTCTTAATTATTTCAGGGTAGTAAAGAGAAAATCAGGAATAATTGAAAAAAGAATAACGAACTATGAAGAACTATGAAATATAAGATTACTAAAATTTCAATTTATTATCTCAAGGTTTCAAGCGATTGGCTACGTCACCTTGAATCACCCCATCGTTCCTCCAAATCTCTCTTCTTCAATTTGAAAACCAATATTCATAACCATCCGCCTTTCTTACATATTTTCTCGCACAAAGCTAATCAGTTCACCTTTCAACACTTTCACAAGTATTCCAATAGAAATCCTTACGAATAAACTGTGACATTAAAACTTAACATAAGGTAACGAGTTCGAATCAACTCTATCCCTCAAATTGCAGATAATGATCGAGAATCAACCACGATTGGAACCCCATAAAATAGAAAACAGAAAAGTCTGACAAACGATCAGAGCTGTCTGCAACTGTGGCGACGCTGCTTCAAGTCGCCTTACATCAAATTTATTAGGCGTCACTGTTGCAATCGCCGAGAGTTTTATGAAGTATTAACCATGAGCGACGCGTACAAATCGTTGAAATTATTAACTTGTCCATGCGGAGCAGCGGCGGTGCGGGAAAAATATTCTATCGCTTTATCGTTGCACGTTAATTTATAGCATGGGCACGAGCAAGTAGCTGAGAACGAACGCACGGTGGCATTCGGCGGTCGTGTGCACCTTTCATGAGGTCCCGATCGAGTCACGCGAGTCCTCGGACTCATTAATTAATCGTTTTTCTGGGCCGCGATAATTATTTCAGCGGTTCGCCTCGAGCCGTGTATAATTTAACGGTACTGAAAATTATATGTAAATATATTGAGGCGAAGAGTTCACCGGCGATGACTGACTCTTCCACTCGTGATTTAAATGTCAGGGGAGAATCGTAATGCATGCCATTGAACGGAACATTAACGGCTGGGAAAGAAGTACTCTTTGTTTGCTAAAGACGCAGTCGCGGAGGGGACATTTCCTTAGAGGAATCTGTTTTTCATTCTCGACTGACATGGTGTTAGTCTTGTGACGTGGTGCGTTGAGTTTAAGGCGACTCCATGTATAGAGAATTTATACCTGTTTTGTTTATTCATTTTTATGTTATATTAATTTTAATACCTTCTTCTGTCAAACGTAAGAAGATCAATTATGTAGATTCAGTAGATTCTGTGACTTCATCGCGTTAAGGATTTTTTAGAGGTATTCTAAATTCTTGAATTTATGCTACAAGTAGTGATACATTGTCTCATTAGTTTTCGTTCGTGCTTTTGACACGACAAATGTGGATTTTTAGTATATGAGTTGAGTATAGAAACGTATCCACTGTGTTCTGCAACTTGGTTGTTTGCAGCAAGTCATTCACACTGTAGATTTTGAAATAATGTTATATTAACAACTGAAACGTAATTGTATCTATTCGTTTTGAAAATTAGAAAATTAACTCGGAAGATAATTAAGCAAATTAGTGTTCGTGAATGGAATGTAATCACATTGCGACTTACAGTCGTGAGGTATTGTTTCTAAGACCAGAGGGATAATTCCACTTATTGCACGTGTCTTGTTTCTTTTAATTAGGAATTTTTTTCTTGGTGGCACGCGAAACATGGTAAGGGTAATTACATGTAATTAACTGTAATTGGACACATGTTTCGTATATCGCGTATTTTGTGTAACTTGGCACGGTGCAATTATCTTTTACCATCGGCAAGCAATAATCAGTAGATTGCAGGTACGTTAATGTTACACATATAAATCTCCAGTCTTCGCGTTTTTTTTATGTTTATTCAAAGAAATTAATGCGACCTCTGAAGTTTCTTGCTCCCCTCAAGTACGACTCATGTTAATTTTGAAATTGCTCTTGATAATACTAATTATCTTTGCGTTATAAAACATATATGGATCGTGGGTCATAGGTCTTGGACTATTGCTGTTTAACTATTGATGACTCGACGAGTTGCATTTCGAGTACAGGAATTATAAAGAAATTCAAATAAGGTAAATGATAGGATTTTAAATGATTAAGCGTACACATTAATTTAGTACCCTCTATCATCACGTTCGATATTCATCCACAGCAAATTAAGAACAATTCTAATATTCGAAAAATATCTTGCTTTTCCCTCATATAAAGTGACTCGAACTGTTTCCTCTTATTCATTTACACTCTATGCATCCCAACAAACTCGCTGCAAAGGTCTATGAAACTTGTACCACCAGAAGACTTAAAAGAAAACACTCGTCGGACCTAACTCCCAGAATAGCATCTTAATGAAGATGGCTATTCTGATATAATAATTTGTCAAATGTCCTGATGGACGAATTGCAAAAGAAAATTAAGAAGACAAAAAAATGTACACTCTAATGTTCTATGAATCCCAACTTTAATATCTAAATATTAATACCAATATTAAATATTAAATACTAACCTAGAGCAACTTTTATACCTAAATATCATACAGACACATATATCTTTAGCTTCAAGATTTCACATTGTTGAAGTAGTGAAGGGGAAGGGAATACCCTTATGAAAACGAGATTCGTTTTCGAGCAATTTGCCGAGCAATCGTTCCAAGTAAAAAAGAAAACGGTGAAGATATCGAGACTGCAGTAGACGAGAGGACACGTTGAAGAGGAAGAGCAGAAGAACGGGTCGTAAAGTGTAAACGCCGGATGCACGTACGTAACGTTACATCGGTTTCTAACGACCGATCGTAAAAAGGCCGACAGCGTACCCAGAAGGTATTGACATTTAAATATCTCCATCTGTTCCCGCGCGAAACAGCGAGCACGATTCGGGTCGATATTAATAAGCAACGGCTTTCTATGCGTGCACACTCGTGCAAACGCGTACCAACATCGTGCTTCCTTGCCTGGACAATGACGCTCTTGGATAGTGATGGCGACTCGATGCAATCTTCTGCCTTTTGCTCGATCAAACTTTCAGTTGTACAGACTTCTACTTTATAATTATATCAGTCGTTTCAATACACTTTAATCAGATATTGCACATATTTTAGAAAAAATAATACTCACTAGAAGAAAAATGAAGAAGTGTTTAGTGAAAAGTGTTACGTTTTAATTATATATAGTATTCAGTAAAAATCTATTACAAATTTTTGAGTTTTCGAATTTTCAGTACCTATTAGATTGTTTTTTAATTTCCCTATTCTGTATACGACAGTCTGAATCCTCTTGCTCCCATCGCTAGTTGCACGTTTGCCACACCAGATCCAGTAGGAGCAGATTTATATTATTGTGCACTAGAAATCATTCGACCACGCAGCTACAGTCAACAAGGAAGAACATTCTAATGTTTCCTGAAACTTATTGCTCCCGAGGGATCACTTTATAACAGCTATCAGACAAATGGTCAATCATTCGATCGCATACCTTCTGGAATCGGCATTTTAAACCTGTAACCTATTAGGGCGAAGAGGTTGTTGCTGTCCAGTGGTAGCCAAATACACAGATTCCTTTCGTATCATCGAATAAAATGTCGTTTGAGGGGGACGATATTTATGAGAATATATTACGTAGTCAACGTTACAGGATAGTTTGTAGGAAAGCATTTGTCAGCCAAGAAATGGCACACATGCGTAAGCGATGGTAGCAGAGACGTGTAGCAGCTACTTTTTCTCGACTCGGTTCATGTACTTCATTTTTCATTGGCTAGTAGAATACGTATTTGATACTGTATCGAGTAAATTGTTATTTCAAATATCTTGGACATTACAAGCTTGAAGAAAATCATAATTATAAATTCAGAAAAAAAGAAATTAAATTTTCACCTGTTATTTTACAAATCTTTTAAGTTCTATCTTAAATATACATATAAATACTATTTCCTCTTTTCTATTAAATTTATAATATTAAATTTATTCAAACGATCCAAGCCAACAGATTAATGTACCGTTCAATTGACTCTCTCCCCTCAAACCCAACATGAACTGTCATTTTGCCAGCAGAAATCCGTGTGAAATTATTATTTAATAAAACACTAACGAAGGCCAGATTGCAAGTATTAATTATTGTTCACAGCTCTGCCGTTATCAGAAACATCTAATCAGCGGTACAACACATGTTCGAACCATGTACTAATAATACCAACAGATTTATACAACAACGTTCGTCCGGTTGTTTTAATAACAAGAATAATCGATCATTTCCGGCCACCGCGACCAAGCGAACACGGATTACCTTATTGGCGATTGGTATCCGCGCGCAATCATAATTACCGACACCTAACATCGAAGATCGAATTCGAGAACGTGTTCACACGCTGAGAACTGTTCCATTCACCGACTTAATTCTCCTCGACAGATCGATAGAGAACGATTTCCCCGCAATACGCGGGAATCGGCGAGAGGAGGAGAGTAGTTTCTTCGATTCGCGAAAGAATCGTGGCAGAACAATCGATCATTGCCCGCTGACTATTAAGAACGACAGCGGCGATCATTTGTCAGCGGCCATCGTGCACAGTTAATTGCCCCTCGCCAGCTAATGCTTGTTACCGGTATGTAATTGAAGATGGTTGACTAATTGCACGCTTTACATCTTCGTGAAAAGCAGCTAGCCGCTTCTTTTCTAATTAACAACCAGACTAATTGAGACGTTCGAATGTTCGCGTTCAGCGTTCGTGGATCATCAGCGCGGACGGTGTGGATCGTTCGTCAATCATTGCGGTAAGTTTATTAGATTTAAATCAAGATGCCACTGAAAGATCGTTATTTATTTCGAAACGAAGCTCGTTTCTTTGACGCGTTAACTACCGCGAGAGTACGTACTGGAAATTGTGCAGAATTACTGTAATTTCAATTTCAGGTGAATTTTAAGTGTCAATCCAGGAGTTTTTATTCGCTTTCAACGTGTTACGTTTCTTAGAAGTTTCTTCAGATTACGTAGTCTCTTCTACAAGGTGGTCTATTTAATACTCTGTCTGCAACCTGGGTCGTTTATGACTTAGACAATTTTTATATCTGAATTTTCTATCTTGTTTCAAAAAATTAAGATAACATGTAGCAGTACAAATTATTGGATAATATTCTAGAAGCTTAGAAGAGTATTTAAGAATTCTTTTAGATTTTATCTTAGTAAAAATAAGAGTTAAATAAAACCACCTGAATATCTCTTCCAATTCTAATGGCACAAAGACTATTTGGCATGCAATTTAAATAGTATCGAGGGACCAATATATCCCAAAATTTTCAACATACCATTCTGATTGCACTTAAAATAAATAAATAAAACCACCTGAATATCTCTTCCAATTCTAATGACACAAAGACTATTTGGCATGCAATTTAAATAGTATCGAGGGACCAATATATCCCAAAATTTTCAAGATACCATTCTAATTGCTCTTAAAATAATTTTTATACCATCCCAATGGAAAAAGGCATTCTGGTACCTTTACTTGAATGAACCACCCTGTATAAAATCTCAGTTATCTCCTAATTTAAAACTTGCCTTTACGTCTTCACTCTCCCTCATGCAATCCAAAGATCACTGGGGCAATATAGTTAAGACCCCACCCTCTGTTCAACTTGAAATTAAAAAAAGGGTAGCCGAGGAAAAGTGAAATAACAAGGCCTATCCTACGATCTGACTTCTTCCATAAACGAAGCGCAAGTGATGCACAAAGTAGCAGAGGTTACAGCAACCGAGGACGATTTACCGCGACGCTGGTCGGCGTTCCATTCTCTCAGGTTGGGTAGCTAATGGCGCGTTTAAAAGTTTCAAAGTGAATCCATCGGGGTCGGAGCGTGCGCGCGGTAAACGTCGCCCGAGGCCCTCGAAAATGATGGAAACAGGACGCGATTAAGTTATTATCCATTCCCGTCAAGACGAAGGACACGGGACACGGGTGACCGCGAATGTATGTGCCGATCGTAGGAAAATCAGTGATCTTTCAGAATAATTTGAACGTGTCGTAACGCTGTCGTTTAGTCCCGAGCAAGGGAGAAAAAAAGGATCGTTATCGGAGATATACATGCGTACTCGCGTTGGAGAACGAATAATGAGAACGAGCTTAATACTCGTAGTATGATAATTCAGAGATCTTATCGGCGATATTGTTTGTGCTCGTGTAGCCGTGCGCTTATTTCGCTTTTCGCGCGCTTTTTGCTGTCGGCGAAAACACGTCGTCCTGGAAGACAATGGGCATTACCATATTGCGCTTCTATGAGAAACCTGTCAAAAGCTGAGAATATAAAGTTCTTCAACAGAGACAAGATGTTCTGTTTGGAAAATTGTATAATTATGGAATGGATATCTGAAAAATTTTATGTAATACTTGCACTATGTATTAGGTTGGAATTTTTGTGACACAATTTGACTCGAATAAGTGTTATAACCATGTGACTATAGGTTGGTCTTTTAATATCACATCGTTATTTATTTCTCAGTCCAGCTCTGTTAATTCGTGCAGAAAATATTTAAAAGTGCAAAAATAGGAGACTAGGATAAAACTGTTAATTCAGGTTAGCATTGAAAGGTATAGGAAATATTTTACTTAACTGGATAATTGTTAGACGTATTCATAAGACTATAATTATTTCACGTTTAAAGAATGCTCGTAAAATCACGAAGAAAACGAAAACATTTTCTATTAGCTTTATTATTGGTTTACTGTCCTATTTTAAGGCCTGTCTTAACGCTACTAGTGATAGTTTATATGTAGGACGTAATAGCAGTGACGGGTAATTGTCCCTCGAGCAAGTAACAACCCTATTACTTGTACGCTATTTTGTATTTTTCATTCCACCTGAATATATGCTCCGTTCGTTAAATGTCAGAATGTTAAATAACAAGGTAGAAGAAATTACTCTCCTAAACCCTGAACGATGTTGAGTTTTAAAATGTTCCATCAGCGTTTTAAGTAAGAAATATGACCGCACGAACTTACAATTTAACTTTGTTCGTTAAATATGTAAGTACCTTGATCACTACATCATTTCTGTACAGGTAACAATATCGATATAACAAGAAAATAATAATTATTGATAATAAATCTATCAGAATAAAGAAAATATTATGAAATTAATGAAATAATAAATTGAAAACAACTTTATTGATAATTGAAACTACTGTGCAACCTTTGAAAGAAATTCTGGCAGTCAACGTGTTAAACACGATTATCAAGTCACTATATCATAAGCAAACTATAGATTGTTATATTCATATAGAAAATTAAAATTTGTAGAAAGGCATTGAATTACAGTCATAAATAATAAAAACTGTATGAAAATAGAGTCAAAATATTATCTAACAGCCCTTAAAAAATCTTAATATTTTACTCACTAGACCCATATGGCGGTGTATCCCTTTAACGCAGAAATGACCGAAAGAACCACAATTTTCTCACGATCTCTGTAATTCACGTCAGATGCTATCCACGACTACTGAGTAATTTTCTCGAGTTTCCCGGAACCCCGCGTTTCGATACGAGGTCAGTACTACGAGTGCAAAAGGTGGGGAACTATAAATCCCGCCACGCGCTTGGAAAACACCGAGCGTAGAAATTTAATACGAACACATTAGAGTCCTTATCGCGTAATGAAACAAGGTATGTCGAGAGAAAGATTGATACTGGCCGTGTCCCGGGCCGCCTGCGAAATTCTAATCGGTCCGTGATTTATTAGTCGCACGAAAGCGTAATTATTCGACCGATCACGTAACGCGCGGATCGACCGTTCATTAATAACTCCCTCTTCTAGGTGCAGTTCCTTCAAAAATTTTTTCCACCGTCCCTTTTTGAAACGGGGAAATCGTCGGAATGCTTATAAATCTTCCGCGCCCTCGGGTAATCGGGCATAATTAAAAGTCAACAGGATGTTTCTAAATTCGTTGCACAGATTGAGTAACTATTTATTTATAATGTGCCGCTCGAACGGTGCATAAATTTCCCGTAAATTTTCGCGGTGTATGAGAACGTACCGTTGCTAATCCACGGGTCTTGGGAACATATTAAGCACTCGATAAAAGAGGGTGTGTCCGAGGAGATATTAATATTGTTTTATGGCGGTGTCTCTTAATAGTTAATTACAAGTTAATTTATGAACCGCCATAGATGATATCTGTGGGCTTTAATGATTATGATCCTTGTTCTCTTATGAGAATTGTGTAAAATTCTATGTGAAATTCCATGTAGCATGAGGATTATAATATCGACTAATATAACAGATAATAAGAGATTAATTTTTTGTTAACGAATTCGTCAAACTTCTCTTGTGAATATAAGTAATAATTCATATTGTTGAAATGAGTGTATATAATTTTGCTATGATGTAACAAAATTGCATACAAGGTTCAAAAGATTCGCTAAAATTTCGCCACTTGCAACACTAAATCATAGTCTACTTTTGAGTAATATGCGCATGGTTAATTATACCTGGATACATATATTATAATTGTACCGCGATAAATTTGCAATGAGCAGTGGTGCATAGTACGAGATCCTATCGTATTAGCTTTCCCATAATTTCGTCTTAGTGTTGCGTGCAATTATCTACTGTTGCGTATTTTCTTATTCTCTAGCTCATATCCTATAGGATTGCCAACAATGTAGCTGAGACTTTTTTCCCGTTTGACCCAGGGTGAAGTAAGGCGTGCCTACATAAAGATTAATATCGACTGAGATATGTCTGTGTCTCTGCAACTAATCGCGGTGTGATCTATACTTTCTGCAAACTCATAGCTATGTCAACCATTCAGCTCACTCGAGTGTAGTTCAGCCAAAATCAAATGATCATTCAAAGCCAGAGCAAGCCTGTTTCCATAATGAGAAGCAATTTTTGTAGTTGAACGCTGCCACTGTCAAACAGATTGATACAAGGACCCTAGCTAGAGAAGTAGACAGTAGCATAGCATGAGAGATGTCTATGAAGTTATTACAGAGCTCTACTCTTAATATATGTTAATGGAGATTTTAGATTAGTGGATGGTTAATAATAGATACTTTTGTTCATTATACGTGACTATGTGTAATTTATAGTCTTCCATTATTTGTAATACATAATAGCATCAAGAAAAGCTATGATATCCATTTAGTGTAGTATTTACAAGTACCCTGATTTATTCGACTACCCTCTTTTACTCAATTTTCCCCTACACATAATTGGAACATTGCTATCAATTGATTTCTATGACGTGGTAAAACCTTTAGCGACAGATTCTGATATGAAGTTCGATAACGACTCATTACTACCCAAAAAGTGTTCCACGATTCCCAAGCGACTACTTTTCTGTAGCTTCGTGCTCTCCGCGTCAAGCGGTCGGCAATAAGCAGCTCGTTCCTCTCACCATGGAAGCGGCGAGGTCACTAATGGTTTATGGGGGTCGCGTTCCCACTTGTGCAACCGTCTCCTAGTGAATTGTTAAACGAATGCACGGAACCTCTCTTTCTCTCATTTTTTCGCGCCCCTTCTATCTTGTCTTCATCTTCCTTTTTGCCTTGCTCCTTCCTCTTAGGCTTCTTCCTTTTCTCCAATCCTCCTCCCTTCTTCACCTTTGCTTCTCGTTTCTTGCTTGACCCTACCTCACTTCCACCTTTTGTTGCATCGTTGCTTTATCTGCAGGTCTCTCCTCGTCTGACGGTCGTGAGAGTATCCGTGGAAGCTGTTGAGTGCTCGCAACTCCCCTTTCGTTATCGTTACCGCGAATCCTGGCGAGGATGAGAGTACTTATCCCGCTACCAACACTTTCAGAAGAAGTATTCTCTGTTGTAATCAGTTTTAAATGGGTAATTTGATGATCTCTAACTGTGGATCTGCAGTAGAAGTGTAGGTCATTTTGGTTCAGAATTAGGCGGACACTTGTGATGGTATTCTTATCATATTTTGATTTCAAAATTTAAAAGTTATACAGACATTTAAAAAACAGTTGAGAATAATCAAATTTAACAAAGATGTCAATTTCCACAGAATTAAACCTTGACATATGACTTACCATGACACCACAGTGACACATACATAAGATTTTAATCCAATCATATCTTCATTTAGTAGTGAAGCTCTAATAATAAATATCTCGAAGAATTGAGAACCTAACCCTACAATAAAATATTTTCATAAACAAAATGATAAAATAGACCACAGTTCAATTGTCTCTGAATAATGACCCACAAGTCTTACACTCTCCTCATAATACCTCAACTCAACGAATCCAAAATTCCGCGCGCCGCGAGTGAAACTGCTCGCACGCGCGTTGCGAAACGCAACATTGTCATCTGAGCCTGACTAACCGCGGCTTCGTTCTCCTTATCTGCCACGATCGTTGTACCTACGCGCAGGAAATGCCTCTCCGTGAAAGATAACAGCCGGTTTCAGCGCTGGTCCGTGCTGTTCTAAACCTGTTCCACTATGGCTATTTAAAGTCTGGCTCGCGGATACGCTCGCGGAATATCTCCCCGCCGCGAAGTGACTGACTGTTCGCGATAACGAGGCCCCACGTATCACACGAATTTGCTCCCCGCTGATACATCGGCCAGATACCGATAATTCGTCGCGGATTGAATAATCCGCCAATTCTTTCTCGATCGCGGAGCCTTCCGCAACTATACCCTCCCTCTGCCTTTTATCGTTCCACGCTTGCGCTAGCTGCACGGAGCCGATCGCATGGAATTAATTAGGTAACCACCTGTTTTCGATAATGTCGATACATAAATCGTTCGCAGAAACGACCGTTCGTTCACGCGAGAGACGACGGCATGCGAGATCCGCGAGATCCGATAGCTGGCAGTTAGCGCCGACCAACAGCGGCCTTTCCTTCGTTTGACCTTAAATTGACTACCGGGGATTAGTCTTATCGTTTGAGGGATTTTCAGAGGGTAGACGTGCAGTTGCGCTCCCGTGAGAAGAATTCAAGTTGACTGCTTTTTAAAAACGCAGGCGCTGCGATCCCCTCAAGACGTGATCCTCGGGAGGGCACAGGGGCAAGAGGAGATTCTCGATCTACATTGTGTGTGGCTTTGAATTTTTCAATTTATAGGATAAATACTTAGTTTAATATTGTAGTTTAATACTTAGTTTATGATAGTTTAATCGTAAGTGGCTAGATTGTTTTCGATATTCTTCGTTGATACACTAATTTACTTCTTCATCAGCAGCATCTAAATGCCTAATTAGAAACTAGTTCATGGAATGGAACCAGTAGTGGAGTGGTTTCAAAGTTTCATACCGTCTGCGTTTTAGAATTTATGAACAACTAGTTTGCAACATTCAGAATGTGTTTCAATTGTGGATGATAAAAGTGTATTTTTTGTTGTATTATTCATTAAGATAGAGCACACTTGGAATCTTCTGGTGGTTTAACTTGCATAAAAATTTTATAATTAGGTAATTAGTAGCTCTTATCTACATAGGCAGAGAAATGAAGTTTTCCGAGGTAATTTATGTGCAGACACGTCAGATTAACACCTAAATCCTAATATATATTATCACTAATCAACCTGTTTCAAGTAAAGCTGGCAATATCAGTGCAGCATAGTTGTGCGTAATTACGACTATTTGTAGAACTGCTCCAATTATACAAATCATTTGATCGTGATTCACAAGGTTGCTTAGAAGAAATGTGTAACGCGTGAACGTTAAAGTTCACTCTATGACATGAGATAGTGCTGAAGATTTGCATTATCCATTAAAGTATCCCTCTAATAATTTACCTCTACCGTGTGAGCTATTTCTGAAGAAAAACATTACCTATAATGCAAATGCATTTCGAATTATATTTTTTTTCTCTCTGCTAATTTCTAAAATTCTCTAAAATATAAAAAGGCTGATTAAAACACCCAAAAATCTATCAGTTAAAAACGATTGTTTGAAAATTATTTTATTTATTGTCCATATATTTAAAATTAGAAGATTGAGCCTTCCTCGATAAAGTATACGACCCATAGTTGTTAGAAACGAGTTAGTAAACTGTTAAGATACATTCAAGCAGCACAAGTGCATTAAGTATCAGAAAGATAATATGAACTCGTAGTTATAGGTTTCGAAGGAAATAAATTTTATCGTACATAAAAGATACCAGTTTCAAAAAAGCATACACGATCCATAAAAAACTCATGATTAGCATTTGAAAAGTAAACCCTGGAATCATATAAATCTCCAGGCCACATGGAGATCTATATTTCAAGCAGACACGATCAAGTTACTATCGATTACGTAGATTCTGGTTCCAATCGCCTGACCATTCGCTTCGTTTGCTCCCCGCCATCAAAAAAAATCCCACCATTCATTCCACGCGACGTCTTATGGATTACTGTGCATTGCATTTCACGCCACACGTCTCCACGCGTGTGTCACGCTGAAAGTCCGCTATATAAATATTAATAAGAGGCTGATCAATACCCTTGGTCACGCAAAGACGCCCAAGTGAAAAGTTTACTTTGTGTGTAATGTATCGATCTCGCAATTATCGTATCGTATCCATGTCAGTTGTCTCGCGAGGGTTTAACCGTTCCCTGACGTACACGTACCAGCAGCAATTACGTTCCTTTTTTATGCCTTGCGAATAAATCAATCAGAGGAATTCAACCAATTATCCTCCAAGGACGTGACACCATGTCCTTCGACTTTCGAACCAACCTGTTGCCATTTAAAAAAGCATTTCGATGATCTTGTAACACGCAATCTGGATCTCCTCATCTTACTCTGTTGGTGAGAACAGAAGCAAAAGGAGTAAGTAAATAAACTATGGACCAGTAGGTATTGCATATAGAAGTGGAAGAAAATATATCTGAAAGTTTAGTAAAAGCCCTATTCTGTGATGCAATGACAAATTTCACAAATTATGTCTACACATAATTAACCTACAAGACAAGCAATTGGTACTGCAGAGTTATCCACCTAAAAGAACTCAATTAAAAATTTTGTACGAATATGACATACAGAACTCCTAGAAAATAGATTCTAAAAGTGAAACTTCTGCTCCATACTGTACCATCCCAAGCCAATAACAAATTTGACAAACTATCCATTTAATTGACCCACAGACCAAGAAATAAATACTACAAACTTATTCACTCAAGACTCTCCGAACGAGCTCTCGTTTCACATTTCCCGAGAAGCTGTTAAAAACGAAAAGTCAATTTTTCAAATCGTCCAGGTGTAGCTCCTTAATTTGAATGGACGTTCCACGAGTGGCAATTCTTGCCTGCTTCTCGACAGTCATCGAACAGGTGCGCAGCATTAAGCCCGTATCGAGGACAGCGCTTGTCCGCCAATCATCTCCAGGCGTTCGGTGAACATGAAAAGATCGACGATGCGGAGGATCGAACGAACGGGAAGAGAACGTACGAGAAGCAGTGGGCGTCGAAGGGCAAGGCTCAGCGACTTTATCGCTTATTAATCGTGCAACTGTGCACGATTATGTCGAGTGAGAATGGCCATTTCCACACAGAGGGTAGCAATTATGCCCGGTTCGCAGGGTATTATTAGACGGTCGGGATATCTCGAGGGCGACCGCGGCTCGCGTAATCGCGGCGTTGTTAAAGCCGAGCTCACGGGTCGCGGGCTTGCGAGCCTTGCTCTCCATGCCGAAGTGATTTATGAAGTATTAATTGGCTGGAATATTACTCCGGCGAGAAACATCGTGTGGTGTCGCTACACGAATGTAATTGAAAATTAGGAAGACACGGCTCGGTGGTCGAGAATATAAGAAAATGTGGAAGTTTGAGGCTGGCTGTGTCAAGGTGCACGTGGTGGTTGGTTGTTGTTGAGCAGTTGTGCGTTTATGGTGGACTGAAATTTTGCTGCGAGGTAGGTGGTCTTAGAGCTTCTCCTGTACTACTGACGTACGTAGTTCATTGTAGGTATTTTATATTATAGTTGTACTTAATCCATTTTTGATTCAGTTAGATTTTTTTGTACTGCAGGTTTGCGGCTGGACAACTACTTATTTGGTACTAAGATTGAGGAGGTCATAACGTGGATGACTATTGGCCATTTTTGTCTTTTTTGGGGAGGGCAAATGAAATACCCTGGTATCTTTAATTCTTGTTCTTGATTAGTGTTCCTGTTTGGAAAGTATTTATCATAGTACACATATTGGGGTTTTCATGGGATAGGTTTCATTATGTTGTGAATCTTGTTTCTGACGTGCTCATTAAAAAAATCGTAAATTTTGGCGAAGACTGTTTTTGTTATGATCTCTTTGGTTCCTAAGGAGGATTAAGTAGAGTTGTTAAAATTGTTAAATATTGGTAGAAAAAAATGGAGAAAAGAAATTGAACGATTTATCGAACTCTAATTTCATTCAACCTTCCTTTTTTCACAGGTGCAACGATGCACCTGCAATGCGCA
The DNA here is from genome assembly GCF_051401765.1 of Calliopsis andreniformis. Classification (NCBI taxonomy): domain Eukaryota; kingdom Metazoa; phylum Arthropoda; class Insecta; order Hymenoptera; family Andrenidae; genus Calliopsis; species Calliopsis andreniformis. The sequence goes on from NC_135063.1 coordinate 8,781,561, forward strand.
ATTGCTCCCTTTATAATGATATTGCAAAAGTTTTTCTTATGCAGGAATCGGTTTTTAGTACTTACATTGCTGTGCAAAACATACCGATATCGAGTCATTCTTACGACACAAATTGTTCATTATGCTTTTAAGAACGATGATTATTCGAGGAAATATCATTGTCGAAAAGGACTTATGGCAGCGAGTTACTACAAGAAATTTCAATTTAATACCCGTTCGTAGCAGTACGTAATGAAGAGAATTTGTTTCTTTATGATATATTGTTTAAAAAAAAGAAACGTGACACATATTGCAGGTGTGTCGTTGCACCTGCAAGAAAAGCGAGTCGCATAATTCTTTGTCATATTATTCCTGTCTATCTTCAATCGAAGAAAAATATCTATATAGTATAAATTAAACCATTAATATTATTTATGCTGGCTTTACGTACATCTTTGATATGAATAGTATTTTGTGCTGAGGAAAATTGAGAAAATATAAAATTGGGTTAATATATTTTTCATCGACTGTTTTTCAATATTATCTAACTTTTGTTTCTTGCTACATTCTCATAGATTATTTTTCCTTATATAAAAGCAAGTAAATTAGTCAACGCGTAATATAAATTTTTTTTTAAATACCATATTAACGACTGATCGTACACGTAACCGGAATTAATTTATCAAACTATACATTCGTCATAATCTGAGACAACGCGATAAGCAGTGAACGATGTGTTAACTGCAATCAACTCGAATGAATAGTTACCCATTAAAAAAAGACACCTTTGACCTCAAAGAAGAAACGAACGTTACAATTCCCAGGATAAATTGCAACTTATCTTAGAAAAATCAAATCAGTCAGCATGTCGGGATCGAGTTATGGAAAGTGATTCTCGTGGAGTTGATCAATCCTGCGGTCGTATAAACAGTTCCAGTTACCGATTATCTCTAGCAAAAGGTAGTTAGAATTGGTAACTTGTTAATCTAGCAATCTTGCCGCGAGGAATGCTCGCGAATAGGCGAACAAGTATTTCCTGCTGCTAGTGCTTCATAAATAATTGAATTTAATGGCGTGCTGCTTATAATTGAAACAACTGGCACGATGACAGAAGCGAGCACGCAATGTCGTGAGGAACTCTTGGACCACCTACGATGGACCTTCCTCTCTTTTTAATGTAGGCATTGCATGTAAACAGAATTGGGCATTATCCAAATAAATTTTTTTGTATATAATTATATATAAAATTCTACTCTCAGTAATCTTGTAATAAGATGAATCAATTGTGAACGACAAATTATAATTAGAATCAATAAACAAATTAATATTCAGAATCATCGGGTTGAATATTAAAAATACACACGTTCTACTGAATCTCAAGAGAAGGGGTTACTTACTCTCAACATACTTTTCGTGCAACTGCATTTCATATTTATTATTTTCAAAGGAGAATAGACTTTAGGCCATTCCTAAAACCTAACAGAATAAAAATATTGAAGTCAGTGAAGAAACTGAATTTTTACAGATACATACTTCATCTGCAGAAATACACAAAATGTTTATAATATTAATGGAGTAACCAAAAATTTGCCCAAATATCTATCAAAAATCCCTCACTAAAAAATCCAGATACATATTACATAAATACACTAACTTCAACCAAAAAAAAAAAGACAGAATCAAATATCTCACATAGTCTCAACAGTTAAAATTCTACTCGATAAAACCACCAATCAAGATATCATAGAGAAAGTTTCGAAAGCTCCCCTTCCACCTCCTCCCTCCCCTCAAGAAAGAAACCTCGAACACCCCTCTCATCCTCAGCGCGCAAAAAGCCCAGTCGCGGAATGCTAAATAAACTCGTCACGTCTTCTTCGCAGAGTCACGTTTAATTCAAACTAAGCTTATCACCCATCAAGGTGTTTCTAAGCCTTCTGCCGCTTAGGCGCTGTATAAATGCACGCGACTCGTATCGGCGACGCTTAAGCAGACGGTATAATCGCGCATAAATAACGCGATCGCGCGCGCTCGGAAGCGGGGAGTGGCGCGGCTCGCAGGTGCGGCTAAATTTTTGATGACTAACGATTCCATCGGGCATCGCCGCGCGACCGAGGTGCTAAGAGTCGGCGGGAACAAAGGCGAATTAATTAACACCTCCGCCACCTGCATTCAACGGACGTGGTCCCTAGGCGGCCAGCCACGAGAACACGAGCGAAAGTGAAACCATCAGCAGCCTTTCGAAACTCTGATCCGCGGAAACGCGATCGCTAATTGCTCGACTCGCATCGGGAACAATTATGATTTTCCAGCCAGCCGCTATACTCAACGATGGTGCAATAACACTCGCGTAACGCGTTTAAGACACTTTCAGCGATCGTTCACGTCCGTTGGATGAGATCGCGATAATTACGTGCGAGAATGGTAGATAGGATTTACCAGTTATGGACCCATTATTTCTTTTATTTCTTTTATTTCTTGGGAACTGTTTCCACATTCTATTTCACTTTCGCGTTTGATGAGACAGATAAACGTTGAGGATGAAGAGGCAACAACGCTTTCACCGAGTGTAGTTTATTTTTTATTCTTTTTTCTTTAATAACTTCAGTTTTGGGGGGAGTTCAGCGACTGTGTAGAGGGGATGGAATGAAATTTGGATTAGGATTTTGTTCTTAGAGGGAACAAAATTGAGATTTTTTAACAAGTTATTTGGTAGCATGATGTGGAACTGAGATAGGAGTGTCTTGAGAATGGACTATTCTGAGATTGTTTATGAATATTTATGCGAGAAAGTGGAAAACTTTTTGCTGGGAAATTAATTTCCAATAGTGACTAAAACGTAAGGAGCTAAATTAAGATCTGCATCTTTATTTAATGAACGGTCTTTCATGCTGAATAATGTTCACTTTTTAATTACTTTTGAATGAAAGCATGAACATACTTAGGATAAATATGTATGAAGTATTTACATAAGAAAATAGTTAGGTGGCATGTCGAGCGTAGTATTATGCTTGTAATTAATTTTAACAATCTTCATTCACTCTTAAACTTTCGTTAAGTGAAAAAGAGATTTCTCTATACCTCGAATCGACTAATTTTCTCGAAATTGCATTCCATTGAAACAGACACGTGAGAATGGAGAATTGAATGCAAGTGAATCGATGTCTTTGAATTTCGCATAAAATGGCAACGAGATAATTTAGGTACCAAGAAGCCAGTGAATATTTACTTAAATTCACACGTAATTTTGGGACATCTCCTTTGATTTGGTAAAGCGTCGTGCGGGCACGCGTTTCCATCAAAACAATTATGATAAATTTTCTTGTTTAACGTGCCGATGTCCCGCGATTCTCGCGCGAGGACTCGCAAATTTACGATAAAGTCGCTTCGAGGGCATTTTATCGCTGACGTTACTCGATACCCGTGCCGATCTTAAACGGAAGCACCTGAACGGATTTATGTGGCCTCTCTTTGCGCTCCTCTCCCTTTGCATTCCCTTTTAATTGCGACGCTCGTAACTGCTAACGTAAATTAGCACGGGAAGCAATTCCGCGAATTATAAGCTGAATATTACGGCATCTTAGAGCAGTAAAAGTTTAATTGCGTTACAAAGAACATCGCCTAATAAGACCGCGCCGTTGCAACCTCGTAGAACAGGATTTAAACGGCTTATCTGTTTTCGGTGTATTTTTTTCCACGCACGTAACGCACTTGCACGTCTCATTTGGTTACGAGACTCCTAAGCCATCTCCTTAATTTATTAAATGTAATTACAAGCAACGTTGGGCATCGTGCAAATAAATTTTTATTCGATTAAATTTTTGTCAATAAATTTTGCGTATAGCGAATATTATACGAATTGCGTATTAGCCAAATCGATTAATTCCACCGGACAAAAATATTTATATTTATTTAACGCATAAAAAGTTAAGCATCGATTAAGCGACTTGGCATTAAAATGGTAAAAAATTGAAAAAGTGGAGTGAATGTTAAGTGGTTCGTTTGAGTTAGTGATCCTCGAATGAGTGATTAGACGACCAAGGCAAATTGCTTCTAAACCGGAAGTACGTAGCTTAAACCGTGACATAAAAACGAAACGCACAGTGGAACACTTCAGGTCCATGGGAACACTATAATCTTTCTTCTCTTTCACATTTTTTCTTTGTCTATTTCCGCTGTAAGGTAGTTGTTTCCGCGCAATCGTATTAGAAAGTTAATTGCACATGTCTTGATTATTCAAGGCTATTTTGTTTCTAAGGGTATGACAAAACTTTTCGTCACGTCTCTATGGTTTTTGTCCCCCATTTACATATACACACGTAATTACCCTCTATACATACGAAGAAACATTAACAAGAGAAAATGACGGGACGTTGGTATGGCATCTTGCTTCAGAAAGTCTTTGGAATTCCGCTAAATTATGAGCTTTATATTTGTGTAATTCAGTAATTGAATGGTAAACTGTTCTACATTTTTTATTATGTTCTGCACAATATATTAGTTTTTTAATAAATTCTTAAAATAATTGTCGAAATCTCAATATAGGAATTACGTGTTGAAAATTGAAACTATGAAGGCAAATAACTCAAATTTGGGATGATAAAATTCTTTAAAATTATAATTAACCATAGATAAAACTCACATTAACACGTGATTAAAATTGCAAAACATTCATAAGAAACTCAATTTCACCAACTACCTTAAGCCTAAATTATAAACTAGTATATACTGTTTCGCTCGTACGATAAATAGTTTGAACACACTCGTCAGAACATCAGTTCCTCAGAGAACGCATGCACTGTAACTGCAGCCTAAAACAGAAATAAATAAGAAGAATATATAAAAAAAGAAAATTATAGTGTACCCATGGATCTGAAGTATTCTAATGATCAACCAATCAGCAATCATCACCATCTTGTCTAATAATTACCTTGAGGATCACTAATTTCAGTAAGTTATGAATAGTGTTAAATTTCAATTAAGAAAAGAACATTCTTTTCTCGTCGTTTTTTTCCGTCTGAATGCAACAGGTGCCAAGAAACTCTCCATCTAGAAGTCATTACCACGGCTCGTAGGTTTCCAGCGATCTCAATTAAATATTAAAATGGCCACGGTAAGTTGTATTTTCCTCGACTAATTATAGAGACGCGGTGACTGTCACTTCAGTGGCGATTCATAAACGGCATACGCGGCGCGGTTCTGCACGCGCGGTTTGAGCAATGCGCATGCATTTGCCGGCTGCATTCGCTTTACATTAATCGCTCGGCCAAACGTATCGCCAAGTTAGAGAACGCGCGATTTCCACCAAGGACGTACTAGCCCGTGCTGGTGCTAGTTCCATGCCATTTGTCAAACAAATTCCACGCTTCGCTGGCCTTTCAGACTGAGCATTAAATCGAGGGTGTGTAGATATACCGATGGAATATACAAGCCAATCATCCGATATATTTGCCGCATACGCTCGATATTTTCTAACGATTCACTGCTTCCCTTCGAGGCGTTCCGATCCTCGTGGCCGTTTTGCGATAACTGGAGCCGCGGTTGATTTAAGCATTGAGTAAGTGCCCTAGGATTCGAAGCGATCTTGTACGCCTTTTAAACGCGCCACTTTGCTAGACTGCCGATGATTGTGAACTAGTGGCTATGCCATTTCGTGCGCGCGGCTTAATAACATGTAAAAGGGGAGTATTAATGTAGAAACTGTATGTTCATGTTCCATTGGGCATTATTGATAGGGAAATTCCTCGGGACTGAATGAAACTGTTAACTTTAACTGATGGGAGTGAATGTTGAGAACTTCTGCATGCCATTTCAGGGATTCTTTTAGGTAGCCATTTTTTAGGCATTCTTTAGTTAACTAGAGAAGATTTTTAAGAAATGCACCAATAATGTTTTAATTTAAAACGCATGAAATACAATTTTTTAAGGAAACTGTTAAGTTTGAGGCATTCATAAGCCAAAGAGATTAACTCCACCTTTTGAATTTTTTACAATTTTAGTGCCAAAGTACTCGATTGATACTTAACTTTTTATGAGTACCTATTTAAAGCAGATATAAAAATTTGGTAATTAAGCGCCTTTCATTTCATTCACTTCGAGTACATTAGAAATCGTCGAGTCGACTGAAAGGTAACTTCAAAGCAAACCATTGTAACAAGTTGAGTCCATACTAAACAGTCACTGTACACTACCACAGTGTTCCAGCAAAGCATACAGTCTATCCAAGCAATAACTCAACAATTTGAACCCTTTTTAACTCATTTCCTCTCGAACCAAACAGCTCTATCCAGAACACCTGCGAATGACAAAGAACCTCAGCTTCCTTCTCCACTGGCCCCTAGA